>NW_020653945.1:963587-974480 GCF_003589595.1 Hyposmocoma kahamanoa
TTCTGAGTGTTCGATCTTTGTATTAATAATTATAACAAACTAGTGGAATAATTTCACAAAAAAACAATTAAATATCAATTCAATAAAAATTTAATTAATGTAAATCGAGTTTTGTTCAAAAGTGATATTATTACTAAATGTTTATTGCTTTCTGATCTAGAAGACATATCACATTGCTATTATAACAGTGTTGTAACTCTAAATATGTGAAATTCAATATTATATCATTATTGAACATAAAATTTGATTCTCTAGACGTCCACAACAACAAAACCGTCGTCGTTAGAACATTGTAAGAAATAATTAAAAGATATCTACTTGATCCTAAAGAGTCACACTTTATGCGATCTAGTTCGGGCCAAAATAGTCCTTATTAAAAAATGTGAAATATTTTTTCCCATTTTATTTGTAAATATATTTGGCAAGTAGGAAATTGTTTAAGTGTCCGTAATAAACTATAATCCATACATCAATTTTAACGATCGTTAACTGGAAGTGAGTAATTCGTTTTTCATCGTTTCTGAGAAAATACACTTTTTGAGTCAATACATTATTGTATTAACCGTGCGATATTGAATCGGCTCGCTTGAAAATAGCACTGCAATAGTTGTTGGGTCGTATGCACTTGAATCGATCTCCATAAAGATTTAATCGTAATGTGCATCCTTAATAGTGCGAATCCACAGGATTGCAAGGTGAGTATTGTATGGTCTTTTTCGTCTAAAAAAGATTGTTTACATCGAAATTTGTAATAAGTATGGAATTATTCCGTATTCCATATTCGCCGTTTCTGCCCACGAGTTCAGGCAGAAATGAATTAAAAAATCCCGAGCGGATTGATTGGGTTCTAACCCACTGCCCACCGCTGGTGACAGTACATTGCAACGACGATTGGGCGCTACGTACCCCTGGTTGCACCCCGCGCATCGGTAGGGCTGCCACGGGCCGTGTTCCGCGACCCGGTGTCTGTAGAAGGCGCCGTAATCGTCGAAGGTCGCTGCGCACTTGTCGCACTTCGACTTGCGCGCGCGGTCGTGCATGCGCAGGTGTCTGTACAAAATTGTACTGGTCAATGTCAATTTCTATCAATTGTTAAATTTTTTATTTGAACTTAGAGAACGCAAGATTTTATAATGTTGTATTTGGGACGTATGTGTGAGAATCACCTGTTAAGCAGCGACTGCGAGGTATAAGCGGCGACGCAGAGGCCGCACTTGAAGACGCGCTCGCCGGCATGCGCACGCGCGTGCGCTGCTAGTGCTGTGCGCGACCGGTACGCCTTAGGGCAGCCCGTCCACTCACATTTGTACCTGCGCATGGCACAGGGCACTTCTGTACTGTATTAGCTATGAGTTTTAAAGGGGTCAATGTACTGCAGTAGATGCGATACTTATTATGTCCTTTGCTAATGTTTCACGTAACGTGTTGTGTAACACGTCCGACCCTACAAGTGTCATTTTACTCCGTCTTCAAAAAAGACATACAGATTGTTGTGTCAGGTGGCGGTATAGCGGAGCGTGCCTTACTGTGGAGGCCGGACATGCGTTAGCGCATGTGCGTTGTACGTGAGGTGGTTCCGGAAGGCGCGGCGGCACACGCGGCAGCGGCGCGGCGCGGCCAGGTGCGCGCGCGCCTGGTGCTGCCGCAGCTCCCAGCGCCGCCGGAACGCGGCGCCGCACACCTCGCACACTTGCGACCGCGCGCCGTGTTTCACGGCGTGGTGGCGAAACGACGCCTATTCAAAGTCATTGCGAACTCGCTTCATAAAGACACATTTTTTAATTGTAGATTCGTCTCGATACTGCAAATTTATAAAATAATTTTTATTATATAAATTTGTAGAATCGATAACAGTAAAATGGCAACATTAGTGGCAGATGTGGTAGGGGCGTTCTAGTGTTCGGATAGACGAGAAGCATTAACGACGAACTTTTGTTTTACGTGATAAAACAGAGTGTCTGTCTAGTTATGGTTTGTTAATAATAATGTATTGTTTTAGTAAAAGTGTGGGTTATATTATTAAGACCAGAAGTATTGGCTTTACAAATAATAATCTATAGATTACGGCATTCATTTGCGAAAATTCATATTAATAGAATTTTATAACCTTGCTGCTTTGTGAACTTAGTGCAGATTAAATCGTGCAAAATAGCTGCGCTTAAAATTAATACGGTTAACACAGTGTTTGTAATTCTGAAAAAAAAAATAAATAGAGAACACGTCATAATAGTGGCCAGAGTCATTTTGTAATTGGTAACAATCAAAAGAGATTACTTTTCAGCCACACCTCGTATGTGTAGTGGTTCAAAGCAATGATATTATACTTGTAAACAATTCAAGGTATCATTCTTCCCCTCAATAATGTTCGTAACGCTTTTGTCGTAACTGAGTAAGAAGAACGATCTTACTTAGCTTTCAAAAGAGAACATTTTTTGAAATAGGAATACACTCATCGCTAGATGAAATCGATAAGAGTTACAGCTCAAAATTTGAAGTGCTAGATCGAAAATACCTAAAAATGGGACGTTACAAATGAAACGGAATGTCAATATATTATCCTTTTTGATACTTGGTAATTCAAGATGTCTTACTTTGACTATGTTCAGAATAAGATCCGGCTCGAAGGACCAATGTAGAAGCTTAGATTGATAGTTTCATATCACACGAACTGTCACAAGTGAGGCAAAAATCAAATTCATGTAGGCTAGTTTTAGTAGTAGGTTAATTTTCGGTTTGAGTGAATATTTATATAAAAATACAAGTTGAAACGCGTTACTTCCTTGTGGAATGTGATGTTAGTATCTATTTTATGTTTGTCTGACGTATTTTTACACTCACTTACCGCACATTTCGTCATTTTTAGTTAAAATACTCGAGCTGTTCGCGGTGCAAGTTGACCTTGAGCACTGAAGGCCCGCCCGCTCGTGTAGGCCCTTTGGGCGCGCTTCAATTTGCCTCACTTCTCGTGTGCGGGCTAGGTTTCTATGCGTTATTATTCTAAGTGTAGAAGTATAAAGTACCAACCTGATCCTTCCCAATAAAATTGCACCCAGGATGTCGGCAGACGTAAGGATTGACGTCAAGATGTCGCCTGTGGTGTTTCACCACCTCTGTCTTGCTCATTGGGCCCTTTTTGCACTCCTCGCACTCGAAAGGACGCTGGAGAAATATTTCGTCAATGCAATGGCGGTTAAAAATTATAGCTGGTGGGAACTTGGATTCTGCTATAAGTGAAACTTTGCTTTGACATTTGCTTCATCGAGTCTCAAGCCATCTATCAGCGGACAAAAGCTAGCTTTCTTGTTTACTATGAGTACCAGAGCACCGGAATTAATTTCTCAGAATGTTTAGACCAGAAACAATTTATAAAAGTTAATTTCCAAAATTGGTCCCACCGGGAATCGAACCCGTGACCTCCTCAAGTAAGTGCAAACCGCTGGGCACTGTGGACGCTGGATGAGGTCCCGCTGCTATGCGTTTTCAAATTGTTTTTAACCGACTTCAAAAAAAAAGGAGGAGGTTCTCAATATAGACTTTGTTTTTTTCGTATGTTACGCGATAACTGCGTTGTGAACCAATTTTGATGATTCTTTTGTTGGAAAGACGGTACCTCACTATTGGTCTCGTCTAAATATGAAGACAATATTCCACCTAAGACTGTCAAACTAAGGGATGAATCCGGCGCACTTTCCGGTAACCGATTTCAATAAAACTTGGGAAATAGATGTAATTCCACGAATTTTTGAGGTTATTTTTTTAAATAACAAGTTACAATTACTATCCACGATATTTAAAATAAATATTAGAGATGATAAATGTGAACAAATTCTATTAAGAAAGAGCACCCCTAGAGTTTATTATAATTTTATAAAGAATAACAAAAAAAAAATGTATCTTATTGACTAAGTCAAAACAACGAATTGTCATTATCTGCTAAACACCTATTCGTTACTCAGCATTAGTAGATAATGAGTTTTAGGTAGAGCAGGGTTTCTTCACCCTTTTCTAGTCAAGGACTCCTCTCAAAATGTCAAAGAGCCCAAGGACCCTTTCCGGAAAGACTTTTACTAGCTTATATTGTTTGCGACTATACTTTACATAATTACATATTCATAGTACGACTGTTGCGATTCCATTATATTAGGTAGGCCCGCCAGGGACCCCCGGCGTTCTTTACACGGACTTACAGGGTTGACCCATGGACCACAGGTTAAGAAACCCTGAGGTAGAGGCACAATTAGCATAGTCAGTGGTTCTACCATGAGCGCAGTGACTGTCGCTAGCGACCGCATAAAGTACACTCACCAGCACATGTAGCGGAACACTAGTGAAATACCAAGTTTATTATTAAATTTATTCGATTAACATATACTATAATATAATATATACTATAACATTTGTTTTAATATCCTAGTAATATAGGTTCGTCGTTGTGGTTCGTTGTGGACTTAACGTTTTGTTTCGCAAAATTTAATTGTGAACGATTTCTATTATTTCATAAAAGAAACTTTGATCTAATTAATGTTAAAAACTGTTACAATTTTTAAATTTTCAGTCATTTGTGCTTTGTCACTAAATCTAAAATAATGCATATCGATTAACTTACCTTTTTTTCTTTAAAGGTTGATTCAGACTGTATTGAGTTGATACCTATACTTACGGCGCCGAGACGGGCTGCTCACAAGGGAATACATGCACAAAATCAGAGTAGCACAAAGGGCAATGGAGCTCACCATGCTCGGTATTTCTCTTGTCGACTGTATACCCAACTTGGAGATACGACAGCGAGCAGAAGTCGTAGATGTCGGTATGCAGATCGCGAGCATAAAATAGAGACGGGCAGGATACGTCGCTATGCGTAACGACGATGACAGACGGACCAAGGTGGTCACCGAGTGGTCCTCGAGGCAGACCACTTGCTAGATAGTCGGACGATATCTTCAGAGTGGCCGGAAGACTGTGGATTTTACTCGCACAGGACCGATTCAGCTGGCGTGCAAATGAGGAGGCCTATACTCAGCTGTGAGTGTTACGGGCTGAGATGAAGTTGATGGTAATTTAATCCGTCGCAGGAGGATTGGGCGCAGGCGGCAGCCTCCATAACGAGAGCCTTCGGGCACCGGTTGCGTGGACATTCGGTGCTTTAACGGAGACAGGTCCTCGAGACTGAATGCCGTGCATTGTGTTTCGGTATGTCATCAGCATGACTCGACTCGTTAAGTAGTCGCCGAAAAAGGTACCGGCGACGGCGGTAGCTGATGTGTTCGCGGTTGTGTGCAATTGCGTTCCCGTGTTCCCACCGGAAAGCGACTGGGCGAAACACCGTCAGGTTGTAGTTGGTACGAGTCCGACATAATCCTCGCCTCCTCGGGCGAAGGCATTCATTAGAAAAAAGGGTGTATTAAGTTGATGTTAATTTAATTGCCTCTTTATACCTAATTCTTAGATATTTAACTATAAAATTCATTATTTTATATTATCACTTTTTTGTTCCGCTAAATGTGCCGATGCGTGTAGTTCACAATTACATAAAGAGAATTGCACAGCGCCTCTAGCGGCCACGAGAATAAATAACTTTTTTTATACATACACCTTACGCAGCTCCTAGCGACAAACTCATGGTAGAAGCAATTAAGTTAATCACCAAGTAGGCTTTCATTGGTTTTACCTCCAGCTTCCAATAAGGAGTTAAGTATGAATCTGCATAGTGCTCTTCGACATGAAGTTTAACATCCTCTGTAGTCTCGAATGAGGTTAAACAGATTTGACAAGTTAAGTGCTTAGGAGGCACTTTTCTTACTCTTTCTGTAGCTGCAAAGTTAAATAAGAATGTAACGTGCCAGTAATGCGCCATACCACCACGGAAGAAAAAAAATGGATGCCTTCAAGTCTCGATTACTCTCGAAAATCCAAACAATGTGTTGCCATCTAGCGGTAAACAACTGAACGACGACGAATTCGAGATGTTTACATAGTTCTCCAAAAAAAGAAGCGACTTTATTGCAGCGGTATAAGGTTTATTTTCGTTTCTTGTAACAAAAAAAAAATTAGATAAAAAGAAAATTGAAAATTTATTAAAAGAAATAAAATAAGACTCAACGATCATATGAAACACCACCATAGATAATATTACAAGTGCCTCTATCATTCTTGCACTCCAAACTAGAAAAAAAAAACTGCCTCTGTAGCCGAACAGTTACCATGCTGTCTACCACGTAGAGGACCCAGGAGGAGAAATATTTGTATGGCCTCCATTTCTTTCCCATGTGGGTTTGGATGTAATTTGTGGTGTGTGTCCAAGGCATCCGCGACACAGGATTTCCCTAGTGCAGGGCTATGAGTGTGTGTAGTATTATTATTATTAATTGTCTATGTGTATTTGAAATTAAATAAAACCATTTTGATTTTGATACTTACTATCTGGACAAATAGCCTTTTCATTTTCCATGTCTATTTTAAATTTATTTCCATGATGTTGTTCAATCACATTGTTTTTATTGTTAACATTATTATTCCAAACAATTGACGTTTTACCATTTTTGGTATGTTCAATAGCATGGTCTCCTGTAACACACAAAAAGCTAAAGATACTGTTAATAAATAATATAAAGTTTTATTAAAATATTCTTAAGTATTGAAAATTGGTACAAAACACAAGAGACAGCAATACACACTTAGAATTATTACATTTCCTTAATGTTGATTTTATAATCTGGTAATTATCATATTTCAGCTAATTCAGACATTTTGGTTAATAACAAATAAAGTTACAATAACTTATATGTCACATTTCAATACAATGTATACAATATCACAGGGCAGTACTCATTTATAATAAAATACCAGATGCAATAAATACTTTTATTGCATTTTTCATTTACTAATGACAATTATGAAACCTTTAAAAGTAACTCAACTCACTTCTGATCTCAAAAAGTTATTACTCACTAGAAGAGTTCTTATTGGACAAAGATGGATGTTCAATCTCTCTGTAACACATATTATGTATAGTTTTAACATGACATAAATATAATTTGGAATTGTAATTTGAGAATATATTTTAATTAGGTAATTTTTAGAAAACCAATAATTGACATTTTAAATTGTTATAATGGTATAAGACGGATGTAGATTTAATATAAAATTCATTTTAAAAATGTATATTGCAACATCCTAACAGGGTCCATGTTTGTATGTCTGTATGTACTATTCAAGATGCAATAAATAAATAAATAAATAAACGAAAGTTATTATATTAACTAATACGTTAATATAACAAAAAAATTGGAACACAAAATAATACCAAAACACAATGATTATAATTAAAAAACAAAATAAAATTACAATAGCCTCCATAACTACACCGTGGCCAAACGAAAGATTATAGATTTTCAGCAATTAAAAAATTGTAGGCCATACAGTACGTAAACCGTGGTAGCCTAACGGTTTGACCTAGTGACTCTCAAGCAGAGAGTCGTGGGTTCGAATGCTGGCATTGAATCAAATCCGGAAATTTACCATGAGTTTTTTAGTGAACGAAAACATAGTAAGGAAACCTGTACATATCTGCAAAGCAATTTAATGATGTGCATGAAGTTTCCAATCTACTTTGTGATAGCATGGGAACTACAGTCCAAATCACCCCATTGCAAGAGGAGGCCTATTCCCAGCAGTATAATACACTGCTATAGCCTATATTATAGGTTAACTGTTTTTATTATATTATCTCTAGATTTTAATATGTCATCATCACATGATGTTTCTTTAAACTCTTCTGATGTTTAGAAGCGTACAAAATAATGTAAAAAAAAATGTATTTACATCTAAAAAACCTAATATCTCACATACGGTGCTACGGCAAAAAAGTTGTTAAATACCAAAAACAAATCAACTGCAACAAGCACATAGAAAAATTCATAAGGTCCGCTAAATACATTCCGTGGCTTAGTTGGCATAGTGTCCGGCGTATTTGATGGAAGATGTTTGTTTGAGTCCAGCCAGATTGAAGGAATTTGTTCGTATTAATAATTATTACAAACCAGTGGAGTAATTTTACAAAAATAATTGAATATCATGGTGGTAAGTAAAACATTGTGATGTTCAATAAACTTAAAAATTACAATCATAATACCTGTTTCATGAATTTGGGAGTCTTGTAGTGCCTCATCAATTTCACTTTTATTGCTCTCTGTAAGCAGTGAATGTGCCTTAGTGACCATGTTACGGAAGTCGCAGCTAAGCTCAACCACGTAGCGGCATTTGTGGCAGATTTTTGTTGGCAGACCTTCTTCTTGGTGCAACTAAGTTAATTTAAGAGTAATTAGTAGAATAATTACATAAAATTTTGTGTAAAAACGATGAAAGGCCGATGGCGACCGTTTGCCATCTGGCCTATTTTAGTACCTAAACTACAATATATATTTATATATATTTATAGTTTTTGTCATAATTTAAAATTATGACAAAAACGCCGTGACATTGCTTTGTGTACGCGTACGTAAGAAATATACGCATGTTGCATTTCAAGGATTTATCTGGTCATTAAGTGTGTATCTCAAACCACTAAAGAAATACTGTAAATTAAAGGAAAACTTACTTCTAAACCGGTAGAGTGAAGTACGAGTTTTCGTAGACTGTTTTCTGTCTCGTTTTCGAATATATCTGACATTGCCCCCGTCGACTGCAAGCATAGACGACAGATCTTTTCGTAATCTACCACTAGTATTACGTTATCATACATTTTCACTAATAAATTCAAGAATATTTGCAAACATTTACAAAAACATACCGTTGACAGCTATCAGCTGTTAGGTTTCGTTTCGTTTTACGTAATTGCGTACAATTAATTAATTATATTACATATTATACAATTATATTATTATATGTGCTTTCTTTAAAAAATCCTATAAATAGGATAAAAACGGAAATTATGGCCAAAACAATGATCTTATTTAAAATAAAAATTAGTTTGGCTTAAAAATCTATCTATCCAAGTTAACTCAAAAACAAAATAACAGCATTCTAAATAAATATTATTTATTTATATGACTATGTCTAAAAAGCTACGTGAAACAAATAAATTAAGCCAATATTCGATAATAAGGAAAGAGTAATAAAAATTAAACAAAACAAATTCAATATGTAGCGACAGTGTAAAAGCAGTCCTTATTAAACTTGAAGCGTATATTGGAGTGGATATGTGTCAACGTTATTAAATATAACCTCAAAAAGTAAACGTGACATACGACACGCTCTAGGTAGTTGTTTACTATTTTCATTAGTTTGATAAGAATATTAATTAGATTTCTGGTGACAATATGTCTGAAACAAGCACAAAAAACGTTGAGATTGATCCAAATAACTGCATACAAGTAGGTAGTTACATTATTATACAAAAACATAATTACAAAAAAATTCATAAATTCAACAAACCCGATTCTACGGTATCTATTGGTCGAGATAGCGTTAATTTAGATGGCATCGTAGGCTATCCGTATTTTTCTATGTTTAAAATGTTGCCAAAAGGCAAAAAAGGGCGCGAATTTAGTCTAGAATGGACAAACGAGGCTGTAGAGTTAAAAGATGAAATTGAAATAAAAGAATCTGGCGAGGATAACAGAGGTATTGTAGACGATGGCAGGTCACAGAAACTAACAGCCGATGAGATCAGGGGCCTTGCTACCGATAATAATAGGGCTTCGGATATTGTAGAAACACTGATATCGAACTCCGTTACTTTCCATAATAAAACGGAATATGCGCAAGAGAAATATTTAAAAAAGAAAGAGAAAAAGTACTCTGAGTATATACAAATTTTACGTCCCAACTTGAGAATGATAGCTGATATTATGTACAACTTAGAACCGGGAAAGATACAGCACATTCGGTTAGATACATTATCTCAAATTCTGACATACAGTAATGTACAAAGTGAAGGAGTACATTTGCTCTATGATTCAGGTTCAAATGGTCTTGTAGCTGCCGCATTATTAAGTCGTATTGGAGAAGAAACAGATGGTAAACTTGTGCACATGCATCCAGGGAATATGTCTCAAAAACAAGCCTTACTAGCTATGAATTTCCCAGAAGAACAATACAATAGGTGTATCTCCGTTAACATTTATTCTGTTTTAAGACAAGTGTATCAAGGTTGCGATACTCATCAAGAGAAATCTACTAACAATTTTAGTGAAACGAGTATAGATGAAACTAGTACAGAATCTTTGAAACGTAAAGCTGATCAGAACAATACTGGACATAAGAGTAAAATAGCTAAAACGGAAGAAAATCACGATGTTTCGAATTCAGACACAACTTCACCCATTGAAGATAGCATAACAGTCAGTAATACAGCCGAAGAAACTGGCAAAGTGGATCAAAAAACTACAACAAATAATAGTGACAAAGTCGGAGATACAAAAGTGAATATTCCACAAGACAACGAAGCCAACCAGAAAGAATGTTTTGAACCTAAAAAGCCTAAATGGCACTATGATAACATCACAGCAGCAGAATTATTAAGCCACAAAGTTGATTCGCTAGTAATAGCCTGTAAAGAAGACCCGTTGAATATTTTCAATGAACTACTGCAATTCGTGAAGCCAAGTCGACCATTTGTGGTTTATTACGTTGTGGCTGAACCGCTACAAAACATGTATGTTGCGTTGAAGTCGAACCCTAGAGTTTGCGCTTTGAAGCTTTCTTGTAACTGGATGAGAAATTACCAGGTTTGTAAATGTTATATATATATTATACTTCGTCATGCCCATTTTTAACTTTTGACATATGCATGCCTCTGAAGTTCCATAATTATTGACATACAACCCAAAAATAGACAAGAAAATGCAGTACTTCCTCGAGTCTTTTATTTTTTAAATTTTAATTTTTAACTTT
>NW_020653945.1:984480-1020596 GCF_003589595.1 Hyposmocoma kahamanoa
TTCTTAAGCTGTGGTTCTGGAGAATATCCAATTTCTGGACCAACTTATCATTTGATGCGTAGCAAAGGAAACCATATTCGAAGTGACTGCGGACTAAAGACTTATACAAATTCAATAGTATTTTGGGATCTGAACCCCAATAGGTTGATGATAATGATTTTAAAATATTTAATGCCTTTGAAGCTCGTGCGGTAATGTGCTCGACATATTTATTCCAGGACATGTTTTTCATAAAAGTAACACCTAAAAATCTTACGGAGTCTACAAAAGATAACTCTAAATTATTATAAAAAAGTTTGTAATGTTTTCTTTTAATGCCCACTCCATTAAAAATAACTACTTTGGTCTTATCAGCATTTATGTCTAAGTTTAAATATTTGAAATAATTATTTAATTTACTTAAAGCAAGATTTAATTTGTTTATAGTCAATTGTAAATCTGAGCCTGAGGAATAAACCACAAGATCATCAGCATATTGCAAGTTGCTTACTTCTGAACCCAAAACATAGTTGAGCTTGTTTATATACAACAGAAACACTAAAGGGCTTAATATCCCACCTTGACATACACCTTTAAAAGACTCTCTGGGGCCAATCAGATAATTTTTAACCTTGGCATAAACTTCTCGTCCATGCGAAAACTTAAAAATCCATAGTACGATTTTTTTAGGTAATCCTAGCAACATTAACTCTTTTGACAGTATGTGAAGATTGACATTATTAAACGCACCGATGATATCGAAAAAAATTGCGAACAATGTATTGTGCTGTTTAAAAGAATGAAAAATATCTAATTGAAGATGAGTTATACTCTCTCTAGCAGATCTACCTTTTCTAAAACCAAACTGGTTGGAGGGTAATATATTATTATGTTCTATATAGAATTCTAATCTCTGTTTTAAAAGTTGTTCAAATATTTTCCCCATACAAGATGTCAAAGTTATTGGCCTGTATGATTCATAATTATCCTTATCCTTATCTGGTTTAAGTGCAGGGATGAGACAATCTGTTTTCCACTGTGTTGGTATTAAATCTGTAGCCCATAGAGAATTATAAATATTCAGTATTACTTTTCTAGAATCTATACTGGCATACTTTAGCATCTTGTATGGAATACCGTCAAGTCCGCAAGCTGTATCTCTCCGTGAAGATATCGCTGCATTAAACTCCCCTAGTGTAAACTGGTTTGTTAAGTATTCAGAGTGAGAAGCTGGTACAGACTGTTCAATTAAATTCAATGGAGACTCAACGGTGTCTGGTGTATATTTTTTAAGAAAATTATTGATCAAGTCTATGTTGGTTATGACATTAGTGCTTTTGGGTTTCTTATTAAATTTTCTCATCATAGACCAGATATATGATAAAGGAGTTGTTCTGTTGAATGTTTCAGTTAGAGAATACCAGCTCAATTTTCTCTCATTATTTAAAATCAGTTTCCTTTGTGCCTGTTTTTGTTTAAAAGTCAAGTAATTTACTTCACTTGGATCTGCTTTAAAATTTAAGTATGCTTGTTTGACATCTTTTACAGCATTTGCACAGTTTTGATTCCACCAAGCTAAAGGTATTCTTTGTTTTTTAGGTTTTGTCAAGGAGTGATATATATGTGAAGGTGCACACTTGTGTTGAATTAAAGTAGATTGTTCTGCAGCTACATTAATAATGGCAGTTAATTCTGAATATGACTTTAATGGATTGGAAAGGTCGAAGTTATGGTTTGACATCAAACTATCTAACACCTTTGTATATTTTTTAAAATCAATGTTTCTACTACTTAAATGATGAGGAAAAGGTATATTGTTTTGATAATTAGGTACAGAATCATGGGAATTGTCATTAATTAATAATTTTGTTATTACAGGTAAATGAAAGCTACCAAGTGGGTCATCAGTTACTATCCAGTCAGAATTAAGAGCCAAAGAAGGCGAAACAATGGTTAAGTCCAAGGCATTGGGCTGCCAAATGTGTGAGCCAACAGTTGTAGGATGTCCATTATTAAGTATGACCAAACCATTTTCATCTGAACTTTCATAGATGTCACGACCCCTAGCATCGATAGATGAACATCCCCAAAGCAGGTGGTGAGCATTAAAGTCACCTGCTAGAAATATTGGTTCCGGAATATTACGGATGAGATTATTTAACTTTTTCTTTGAAAACTGAAGAGTGCAATTACCTGGACTATATAGACTTATTATAGATAATTCTTTATTACAATATTTTAATCTAATAGCAATATTTTGAAGTGAATCATCATATTTTGTTTGTATACTAGTGTAATTTAATTTATTGTGAATTAGTATGGCTACACCATTATGAGTGTTGCCTGAATCTAACCTAACCAAGTTATATTCTTTAAATCTTATTTTGTGATGTGGTTTTAGCCACGTTTCACAAATTACTGCAATGTGAATATTGTTCTCATATAAAAATTGTGAAAAAATATGTCTATGGCACATTAAGCTCTGAGCATTCCATTGAACTATGTTCAGACTGTCCATTAGTGTAATATGTTATTTTGTTTTTCTACATTAAATGTCTCTATGAGAATATCTTTGATGGATTTTGAATTGATTTCTTTTTGATTCAATTTATTGAGGGATATTAATTTAACTATTGAATTTAATAAAATGTCTAAAATTTTTTCTGAGTTTAATAGGGAAATAAATTGATCAGTTTGTGAAACTTTTCTATGTAGGGAGGGAAATGACTTTTCATTTACTACTGCGAAATATGCTCTCTTTTGAAACAAATCTGTGTTTTGTTTTAATTTTTGTATTTTTACTGGACACTCCTTCGATATAGCTATATGCCGACCCTGACAATGTATGCAGGTAGCGTCTTTAGTGTCTATCGTACATGTTTTGAAGTTGTGGTTGCCTCCACATACTGAGCATCTTTCTGAGTTCTTACAAAATTTGCCAATGTGACCATACCTGAGGCACCGTAGGCATTGCTTCACTGGTGGGATGTAGGGTTTTACATCAAAACGCCAACTGTTGAGGTCTATGGATTCTGGCAGGACTGGGCAGGAAAAGGTAATGGACACGGTTAGGGTAGGAGTAATCTGAAAATCATTGTCAACTTTATTTCGTCTCATAAAACGTCTTATTTGTACTATGTGTTTTGTACTGGAGATGGTGTCATATATTTCTTGGTTCGATAGATTGATTGGAACGTGTGAGATGACTCCTGTCACCTCTGTGGCTCCTGCAGGAATTGTCGCTTTCATTTTATATGAATCCAAATATTTGGTGTTTGTGAGGGCAGCATTAGCAAACGAAGCTCGCTCAAATATGACTCCTATTTTATATTTGTTAATTCTTACCAATTGCTTAACTCCCTTATTATACCTTTTTAGGGAAGTGGACATACCCATCATGTCCCTGTCGCCTATCGGTTTTCCGGGATCTGTGGACTCAAAAAATACTATATATTCGAAGTTACCCCCATTTTCAGGGTAACTACGTGTATAGTTCAGTACTCTGAAAGGTTCGTATTTATTTGCAGCGGTACTGGTGGAGGATATGGAGTCGTTGTCCGAATCTGTGTTTTGTCGGCTTTCTTCTTCTCCGTCTTTTCCCTTCTTCCTCTTACGCTTCCCCATCGCAAAGCCGTTTGAAGAAAGTTATTTAACGAACAATATATAATTTTAAAAATTTATAATAAAAAATCGCGTCGTTCAGGTCGAAGTTTCCCGCGCTTTTTTCCGGAGTTTACAATTTTACTGTGACATATATGTTTTTTTTTTTTTTCTTTTTTTTCTTTTTTGGCCTTTCGCGGTCAGCGTTGAAGCCAATGACAAGATAAATTAACTTCATTTAAAAACAGGGAAACCTTTTCGTATGTTAAGGAATTTTGGAAACGGATTTAGGAAAAAAACGGATCGGGAGAGGAATTTCATGTTAGGAAATTTGTAGAACAGACAATAAATAATAATAATAATATTATATTAATGATATAAGAACTGTCTAAAGTTTTATATTGTTTTCTACAATAAAGTTACATAAATGCTTATAAATATGTGAATCATTACATGATAACAGTACCGAAATGGACGTAGGAAGAGGTATACCTGATTGCATAACGTTTTGGAAGAGAAAGGAATAATCATATTTAGGGCAGTTTGAAAATATGTGATCCAAATCTCCAACTTGGCCACATTCGCATAAATCACTATTAACGATGTTCAATTTCGCAAGGTGTGCAGGAGTACAAACATGACCCAACCGCATACGAATCAAAACAGATGTAGTCAATCTATTAAATTTAAGTGATGAAAACCATGGTTTTACAGGAATGGAAGGTTGAATGTAAGCATAAGATTTACCTTTTAATTTACTGCTTTCAGACCACATCACACCCCAATCATGTCTAAGGAAATGTATAGGAAGGGTTGCCAAATCGTGATTATAATTTTTATAGTACGCCGTGTCCCCGTCAACAGCAGCATCATTTGCGAGCTGATCAGCACGATCATTTCCATGAATACCAGAATGACTCGGTATCCAGGAGAAAACTACAGACAAGCCTTTCGAAGAGCAAGCTAACAACAAATTTCTAATTTCGAGTATAATTGGACAAAGCATTCGCGTTTTAAAAGGAAATCTAGACAGTGCCTGAAGAGCACTCATAGAGTCGGAAAAAATTACAGTATTTCTTAGCTTAGCTAGACATATATGTTATATCGAATAAATACTATTTTTTAGGCGCCTTGACGTCGAGTTGCGGACACTAGCCCGTTACACCAAGTACCAAGTACTATTTTTTAACAGAAATTGAATAAGTATAGTATAGGGAATGAAACTATTTTTCCGGATTTAAATCGCGTATATTTGTTTTTTCAAACAAACCAACGTTTCGGGCCCTTTACAGGTCCCATGGTCACGGTTGACTGAGGTGGTACAGTCATCAACCAGTTATGTCTACTATTAATGCAAACCCTTACTATAGTTACAAATACCTTATTTTTAATTTTACAAAGAACATTCTAATTTACGCTATATGTTTTACAAATGATTTTATTTTAACAATTAGTATGAAATTTATGAAATTAAATTTATTATTAATTAATAATGGAAATTAGAATAAATTAAAACATATTAATTAGTACTGCAGTCTTATGTCTGTTTGAGATTTTTTATTAGAGGAAATACTGGATCCCAAACTGGTGGTACGGAGAAACCATCTTCCCTGTTAAAATTAGGATGTTTTTTAATTTCAATGGCCTCTCGCAGCATCCTGGGTAGATAACGGACTTCTTTTGCAAGGACCTGGGGTTTGTCAAACTTAAGTGATGGTGTAGATTTATCCATGACAAGCTCGCAGACTGCAGACTGTTTACGCGACGGTGTTTGACATCAGCTATATGTTTTTTGACGCGAGTACATATTACATCGCTTCGGTTGTAATGTAAGAATGTCATATGTGTGACAATCGCGAAAACCCAAGTACGCGATAAGATAATCTCAGTACAGAGTACTAAAAAAACCGACCTCAAAAGTACGTGGAATTACGTCTATTTGCTAAGTTTAATTGAAATATTCCCTAGTTCGCCACTATACAGGACTTGATACTGGAGATAATAAAAATAGGTTCTCACTACGACACTACTCAAAGTATATCGAGAGAAAAACGCCTTGAATTGGAGAAATAGCAAAATAAACTAAATAATTGCTAAAAGTAATTGTTCCTAAATTAAAGTCAGGCGCTATTTATAAAAATGAATCTTCATGCGTGAACAGCCACTGTTGAGGTAGATGATTTTCTTCAAAATGAAATGGGACCACTATGGAAATACCCCCTTTCCAACAAAAAAAGAATCATGAACATCTGTTCACAAATACCGGAGTTATCGCGTTACATACATACAAAAAAAAACAAAAAAAAAACAAAAAAGAACATACAGTCGAATTGAGAACCTCCTCCTTTTTTGAAGTCGGTTAAAAATAAATATATATTTGTAATTTCCATGAGAAATCAACACCTTCATAACCATTAATAAAAAAAAGTGGGACAAAAACATTCTGCCAATGACAGTTTTCCGTCTATAGTTCCAGAAAAATCAAACTAGAGCACTAAATAAAACACAGAATAAACATAGTACACAACACACACTTATAGAACATAAGTCAATACACGCGTTACTTATGACTTTAGGCATAAATTATTAAATAAAATGTCTGTGTTTATGAATGACATTACAATTCAATATGTCAGCAGCAATTCCGAATTGTGATCACTCACCGCACTTTCTAAACTCTAGCAAGCCCTACAAAGAAAATTATTTTGTTTAATTTAATTAGGCCTCGAAACTCCCAGGCGGAACTTTTCCTTGTGGTCACCCCGTCATACAACCTACTGAAAATTCGATATATTTAAGTCCAGTTACATAGAAAGAGGTTCATAAAATTATTTCAAAATTAAAAAATAAATATTCGCATGGAATTTACTGGAATTAACTTTAACTAGGTGATGTGCAGATGAACTCTCCTTACCTCTAACCAAATTAATCAATCAATCATTTGAAGAAGGTGTTTTCCCAGACTTTACAAAATTTCACTAATAGAACCTACACATAAGAAATATAAAAAACTGACCCATCAAATTGTCGCCCAATTTTATCATTATCCACGTTTTCAAAAATTTTGGAAGAGTGCATGTACGATAGAGTGTATTCGTTCTGCGAAAAATACAACGTATTTGATGACAGCCAAAACGGATTCAGGAAAAATAAGTCGACCACCTTAGCTATTTATATTAATACGTACAAGAAATCTTAAATACTCTAGATAATAAAAAATATGCTGTCGGCATAATATTAGACATGACGAAAGCTTATGATACAGTCCAACATGATATTTTGCTAATCAAATTAAATGGCATCGGCATAAGAGGCATAACACATGAATGGTTTGCATCATATTTAAAAATAGAGTGCAGTTTGTGGAAATTGAACATTATGATAGAGCTGGAAAATAAATAACAACTGTTCAGTCAGATAGAAAAATAATAAACTCGTCAATAACTCAAAACAGTGTAGTTGGATGTCTCCAATTCTTAATTTATGATTTGCCAAAGGTTTTTAATGAACACTGTGTCTTATTCGCAGACGATATTTCACTATAAAACAAATTGTGACAACAGGTCAAATCTATCAGAGAAAGTAACGACTATTATAAATTCAGTTACGACATGCTTGCAAGAACAAAATTTAAAAATTAATTATTCAAAAACGAAAATCATGATCTTTCGTCCCCCACAAAAAAGTCTACTATTTAATTTTAGGTATACAATAGGGTCTAAATTGGATCAGACAATACATCAACAGTACTAAGATTAGATATTAATAAACATGTAAACTGGTAAAAACACGTACAAAAAATCGCTACTAAGATATCTAGATTTATATACGCTCTACGAGAAATAACAAAATCAACAGACCGCTCTATTGCTTTCTCTGTTTACTATGCGTTTGCATTGTTGACTTTAGTGTTGGGTAGGACATAAAATTAAAATGAGTTTGAGGGAGTAACTTATTTGAAAAAATTTGGTGACTATGGCAACGATTCAACTGACACGGATTATTAAGCATATTTTCATAATTTGATGGTATCAATCAATTGGATAACTTAAGTGTTATGATATAGTATAAATAAATGCTAATTTTATTTAGTACTATGGTAGTGTATGATCATATGATGTAAAATTAGCTAAAAAGCGCAGGACTAATCGCTGTTGCAATGCCTTAATACCGATACTATAAATTTAATTACTAGAAAATAAACTGACTCCAAATGTTTATAACATTAAATATTAATTCTTCAGGTAAATAGATATCTACGTAATATTGGTAAGATTTCATTCCTAATATTTATATAAATTCATCATAGCGTAAATTATATATTTGTAAGCAGTACAAATTGTGTTCCAGTCTTTGAATCTAGTATACCTATTCACTCATATTTTAACGGACTGAGTAATTGTTGACCAATTTCGCAGTGTTTTTAACAATTAACTGATACAACTTACTCTATATCAGGGGTTCCCGAACTTATTCTGTCTTCTGCCCACTTTGAGAATAAATTATTTTTTAGCGCCCCCATTTTTTCACCTACTTAAAAACCACCATAACTCAAATGAAATTAATTATTGCGAGCTATATTAGCGGAGATTAATCATTCATTCTAAACGAGACTTTTACTATAACCTACAAGAGTTAACTTGAGACCTGAGCGCAGTAGGTAGTACACAACGGCGCTGAGGTCTCAAGTTAACTCTTACTGGCTACACCTGCCAATGAGAATGATTATTGAAACGCAACTTTATAGTATTAAGACAGAGTATCTTTAATTCAAAATAAAACAAACATAATCGATTCTAATATAAAAACTAATGTGAAGGATGTATCTGATGCTGTTTAAAAAGTTTGTTGATATCAGGTTCCAATTTACGCAAGAACGGCGGCTGCAAGTCACCACGTTCGGTGACATGCAAACGATTTCTCCTTTTAGTAAGCAGCGTTGTCACAGCACTAAAACCACGTTCACGCAAATCTGACGATGGGAATGCTATCAAGAATCGTTGAACGATTCACCACAATCCAGGGCACAATTGCGGGATTGGTTTTTGTAGCCAAAATTCTTGGTAGCCATTTTTTGAACTTGTTTTGTATTTCCTCGTTCGTTGTCAATTCTATAAGTTCTTCTTCCAGCTGAGGTGATATTGCTGTGTTGATATTTGAAAACAGATCCAACACCCAGTCTGGTATTTCCAAGTTCAAAATGTCCTGGTATCGTTCGGTGAAGTCTTTTTGTGTAGAAGCAGTTTGACTGCGAAAGCAGCAACGACATTTTTTGTTTTAATTAAATTTAGTTCATCGCCTTGCAGTTGGAGATTCATGTCGTTGAATAATTTATACAGGTCTGTCATGTAAGCTATATCATTCTTTGATGTAATGAGCTTGTTACGCAATTCTGTATCTTTAGTTTCCTAGAACTCTATCACAGAGTCAAACGGGTTGTAAAATCGAGTCAGACAATTGCCTCTTGATAGCCAAAGAAATTCAGTATGAAACAACAAACGGTTGAAATCTTCGTCATTAGTAACACAAAGCTGATGAAATAATCTATCATTCAAAGAGCTGTTACGGATTTTATTGACTGCTTTGATGACATATTGCAGTGATTGAAATAGTCGTTCACTTAAATTTCTAGCAACCAAATGTTGTCTACGAATAACGCAATGTACAGTAAGGACATCTTGAATTTTTTTTTAAGTACGCTATGAAGCCTTTATGGCACCCTGTCATAGCCGGAGCGCCATCCGTAGCAACTGATATAATATTTTTCAAGGGAATCTCTTTCTCATCACAAGTACTGAATATGGTTGCCTTTTGTATAGGTCTCTAAATTTCTAGCAAATAATAGTTCTTCACATATTTTCTCATCTTTAATAAACCTCATGTAAGACAGCAACAATGCTTCATTAGTTGATAAAGTGGACTCATCGAGCTGAATTGAGAATTGACTAGTCTTCAGATGATTGCACAATGATTCTTCAATGTTTTCAGCTATTTCATCAATTCGTCTTTGCACAGAATTATTACAGTTATTACTTCCTTTATTGCTGGCAAAATTAACTCTTCTCCGATGTTATGTGGTTTGCCTTTTTGAGCGATTAACAAAGAGATTTTGTACGAAGCTCGAAGTCCGTCGTCATCTTGCTTAGCAGCCGCCGAAAAGGTTTTGCTACACTTGGCTGAGTGTTATGCTTCTTCTCTAGGTCTTGAAAATATGCTACATTCTTGTCTTTCTTATCTGGATGCATTTTATTCAAATGATCTTGCAGTCTTGAAGGCTTCATTGCTTCATTCGAAAATGTTTTTAGACATAGAAGGCACAAAGGCGACGATGGGTTTGTGGGATTTTCAATGAATCCGAATTTAATATATTCCGCACAGTATTGCCGTCTCTTCTTTTTTCCGACATTGTTTTGTTTTGAGAAATGCGTAAGTGTTAAACTTAAGTACTGCTTATCTATTACGCGCGAAACCGCAAATGAAAATAAAATAAATATTACGTTGTTCATATAGGATTACATAACACCGCACTTGCACCGACAGGAATAAGGCAAACATGCATAAACTCGTTTATCTCATTCGCGCTCAATCGTACTCAACAAGTAAGAACAAGTATTCTATGAACCAGCCGATTGATACAGGAAGGCACAAATCGGGTTATTTAACAAAAATTTGTTAAAACATGATTGCCCGCGGTCTATTATCTACGAAAATTACCTAACTAGGAATACTAATAACTATTAAAATGCGACACTGTGTCTGTTGCCGTTTTATTTGTTTGCTTGTGTCTACTTTCATTTCGAAACGGAGCGACCGATTGACATGGTTTTTATTTTATTTATTCAATAAAACAGGACAGATATATGAACTATACGGAGAGAACTATCGAACAGAGTTAGTTTGAGCAATCTCTTAATTAATATTAGTTGATGTTCACAAGTTGCAGTCGAGAGTCGAGAGCTCAGTCGGTGTCTCAGAGTCGTATTCTAGAACTCTACTCAATGCTCAAGTCAGGATTTGAGCAGACTTGAGTATGATTTCAAGCACTGGAAATACGACCCTAATGGCAAACTTGAGTATGATTTTCAGTGCTCACTGCAATACTCAAGTCCTGACTTGAGTATTGAGTAGAGTTCTAGAATACGACCCTAAGAGTCTTCCCAGATGAAATTCCAAATCTCCCCCTAAGCCTCTACACAACGCTCCCGTTTTTTTTTCTGGGTCTCTTACTGGCCCCCTTTCGGCCTGCAGCGCCCACAAGGGGGCGTTATCACCCACTTTGGGAAAGGTTGCTCTAGATAAACGTTTAGTAACAACAACAAATAGTAATTATGTAAATTCTCACGTTATTCACAAAATCAGATTGCACATGCATCTGTGCATCACAATAATTTTGTACACACACACAAAACATTATTCAGGTATTTAAACGTAATCAATAATTATCATTAAATAACACCCTTTCAAACTTTTAAAAGTACGTAATCAAAACAAAGAGACTTTTAAAACAATCGGTCCCAAAACTCGGTCAAATAACTAAACTATTGCCTGGACACTTAGAAGGATGGAAAAAAGTTTTCTTCTGTAAAATGTTATAGCTCCACCGATACCATCGATGTTTCCATCGATACCATTAATTTTTTACTAAAAATTTTACATTTTGTATAATTACCTTAACACCTCGATATACCCATAGTCTATTTGGCACCTTTGGAGAAACTGCAGCACCGCCCGAGTTCTTCAAGAGTGTTTTATCACCCTTTTTGAAGAACAGAACGACCTCGCTTCTGCTCCATGCCTTCGGCGTTTGACCTTCGACGATGACAGAATTGAAAAGCTTCTGGAGGACTGAGATGGTAAATCTGTGAAAAATAGGCTGGTTTGCATTAATATTAGACTTAACTGGTTGATGACTCTTCATTGCAACGAACGTGCCCTTAAAATTATTAAATTAGTTGTTTCTATGAGTAAACCTATAAATGGTCCTATGTATTAACATGAGTGATTTAATTTTGTTAATTTTTAAAAGTCAGTGTACTTAAAAGTGATTGAATCAGGGTTTTAAAAGTAATTTCAGGAAGCATTTTCTTAATGATGTCACTTTGTCCTAAATCCTGGGTCGACTAACTTCAAACTTTATGTAATTTTTAGAATCTTTTTTTTAAGTTGCCACTAGATTGAATGAACGGTGTTATAAATTATATTTCCAATGTCTTTGTATATGATACGAGACCAAATAAATATTACTTTCTTTCTGTCTTATCTATTTTTTGTATTAATGTACATACATTACAGAGAGAGAGGGAGAAAGAGAGAAAATGAGTGCCAAAATTGTCGCCGAATAGAATATTTAATATGTAATAATTTTTAATAATATGTAACCCTTGAATGATTGTGGATTCAAAATCAACACAAAAAAGACAAACTTTGTGATCGTATCTAAGATCCCAGTGGCTATTGAATGAACTTTGGAAAATAATCCAATAGAACGCGTACCCCAATTTAAATACCTCGGTAGCTACGTAAATTAATACTGGCATGGCGTACAAGAAGGTCGTATTCACATCGATCAGACACGAAGTGCCCTCATGAAAATGAAAAACAAATTTTTTGTTGAAGAAGATTCAACCATAAACTCCGTTTGGTCCGCTGTTATGTCTTCAGTAGGTATCTTGTTGTATGGTGTGAAGTGTTGGACTTCGACCCCATCATTATGCTCAAAACTCGGAGTCCTTTGAGATGTGGCTGTACAGACGTATGCTTGGCATATCGTGTGTACAAAAGGTCACGTTGAGGTTATTCGTCGAATAAGAAAAAAGTTGGAAATACTCAGAACTGTAAACGAAAGGAAGCTGCAGTATTTTGGCCACGTAATATGGGGCAATAATTCAAAAATTCTTCAACTAATAACGCAGGGCAAAATTCAAGGAAAGCGTAGACGAGGCAGAAGGAAAACCTCGTGGTTGAAGACTCTGAGAGACTGGTTCCGCCTTAGCACACGTTCCCTCTTTCATGCGACAGCCGTGATGGTCGCCAACCTTCGTAGAGAAGCGGCACATTAAGAAGAATCTTTGAATCTATGGAGCCTACAGAAACTTGGCATACGAAATGTGTACTTATATAGGTACCCGCATTTGACTGCCCATTGGTATAGGTACAGACTTCTTCTGCTTCAATTACAATGTATTCATACAAGCCATCGTATTCTCCTCACTCCGCACAGCAGCTTTTGTAAGAACCTTCTTGATTTGATATGAAAACATGTTTACATTATATTATATAACATGCTTAATTTTTGTCACTACGTCCTCGTTCAAACCACATCGTTCACGAGATACATTATTCCTCACTCTTTCACATAGTTTTTCGATACGAATATTATTAGGTTTAACTTGGTAGGTCACTGGGTTTAATATATACTTTCAGGTTTTTCGAAACTACCTAAAAAGCGATGCAGCGTCGTATAATTAAATACAATACAATACAATACAAAATGCTTTATTTCTCTCAAAAAGGTTTGGGTACAAAATGCAGAAGCTGTCTGGAGTCTGTACTAGGTTGGGGACCTGTGTTACAGATCACCAGGCTCACACCCTTTTGACAAGTTTATCAGAAAAGTAACACTAATAAAATTTAACAAAAATAATGAAAATTACAGAGAAAAATAAAATTGATAGCTAATTAGAAAATAAAACAAATAGAAAAAATAGAAAAATCTCTGTGCGTGTGTGTTTGTGTGCGTGTACGTGTGTGAGTGTGTGTGTGTGTGTGTGTGTGCGCGCGTTGGGGTGTATATATGTGTAATGTAACTTATTTTAGTATAGTTAATAGTTTTTCAGTCGAGTCATAATTTTTTTACGTTTCGCTCTCCATAAGGGGTAGACATTAAGAATATTGTTTATCTTATTATATAAATAGCCTCCCAGAAAACAGAAATGATGCTGTGCACAACTAGTGGAAACTGTAGTCGAAGGGCAGACAGTGTATTTACGCCGAACAGTGTTTATTTTACCAGAGTCAAAGGAGATTTGAGTGTGTTTGGTTAAAGCCGTGTGAAGGATAAACAGCTGACGTACAGAAAGGACCTCACAGGTTTTGTAAAGTTCAGAGGTTGGATATCTGAAAGGAAGGTTCCATCCCACTAAATTACTACTACAGGATAAACAAAAAGAAAACAGAAATAAAAGGTCTTTGTAACATTAGTAGCAGTAAAGGTCCTTGTGAAAGTGTTCGTGCAGAGACGTACTGCCACCTTACCTATTTCTGCCGCTAGCAGTAATGTGAGCATTACTGCGTTCCGGTTTTGAAGGGTAAGGGTGCTGGTGAAATTACAGGCACATGGGACTTGTCAACTTATGTCTAAGGGTGACGGGCGCAGTGGTAGTGCCCCTCAGATCTTTGCAATTTAAAGCTCTGAGTGGCACTGTGACTGTTATGGACAGGGGTATAGCTTACCGTTAGGCGCAAGACTTGTTTGTCCCGTCACCAGATATTATATTAAAAAAAATGTCTTCAAAATTTCTTAATACTACTTTGATATTGCAAGTATATAAAGTCTAGATACGGGGCAAACAAGTAGTGCGTCTGGCGGTAAGTGCCACACCTGTCCATAACAATTGCAGTTCCACTCAGAACTGTAAGTCGCAAAGGTCTGAGGGACACTGCCACTGCGTCTGTCACCCTGAGATATAAGTTAATAAGTCCTATGTGTAACTGGGCGCTTAGCCTTTAAAATCGGAACGGAATAACGCTCACACATTACTGCTTGGCAGCAGAAATAGTTAAGTGGCAGTACTGCATACTTTCTACGTTCATTGAAATTTTATTTCGGAACTTGTTTAAAGTGAAAATCGTCGCTATGCAAGTCTTTATTTAGTTACACTCTGTAGCTCATCATCTAGAGAGAGCCGCAACTTATCTCGTTCGTGATTGACTCAAGGAGGTACCTATCAACATTTCCTTCAAAACAAACGACGCAATTGAAGTCGATCCCTCTCGAAACAACTATCAATTTAATTGGAGGTCGGCGGGCAGCCTCTTTACCCGCTAACTTTTCAATTTACATTCAAAACGGTCTTTTAAAAACCAACTCGATAAACCCAGGTCCCACTTTACAAATCAGCCGACTGTAAAAGTTTTTCGAGGCCGCCATTGGTTGGATGCAACTAGGAGGAGTCAGGAGGCTCCGCCCTCATCCCCCGCGCATGCTAAACGTGATTTAAACCCCGTTTAAGCGGTATTTTGGGCGAAAACCGCAAGAAAATGCGCGTAACTACGGGCAGAGGGGCGCGGCTAAACGGAACACATTTTCACGCTTCAACGGCGATTTGGCGAAGATGGCCGACAGTCGAGGCGGATGCGCGGGAAAGTGCAGTCAGAAAGTTACTTTTTATTGACAATTGCACCCTGGAACTTACCAGAAAACTACTGTGACATGATTGCATAAATCTTTCACATTAATAATAAAATGCATATTAATTAATAAAATCAATGAGTACCTGTTTCTGATTTTTTGGTACAGCAATACGTCAATTTATTATACAATAAAAATGTTTTGTCTTTTATTAAAAATGATCCGTCGGCTGTGAACCGACTCTGTGTGGTGTAGACAGATATCTTCGATAAAAACTATCAATAAACATTTCCTAAACGGAGAACATGGATTCGAAAATGCAAGAAAGCCACAAATCGTTCCTGATTAAGGATCTTCTGGGAGATATGCTCCAACATGGCGTCGCGGGTAAGTACTAGGTCAAATTAAGGTGCCACTTTTTAAATGCACCTTTTTTAAAAGTATTTCGATTTAGAGTCAGAAAATAACAACGCACACACTTAACATTGCCCCGCACTAGGGAAACCAAGTGTCGCGGGTGCCATGGACACACACATAGACAACCACAGATTGCACTTAAACTCACGAGAGAAATAAATGTAGGCCACACAAATATCTCTCGCGGACCTAGGACCTCTACGGCGTGGTAACCGTTGACGATTGCTACTACCCCGAAAAAGTCGTCAGAAGAAATTGCATTTATTGTTAAACAAATGTTCCTTCCGCAAATGACAAAAATAATTTTCAATATTAATATTTATTCCCTATAAATATATATTTTCACGTACTTCATTAAACGTAGTCTAAATTAAATAATATTTCTTTTGTCACCCTTATTACGTAGAACCTTCAGTATAAAGTTTTTGTTTCACTATAGTTTTAAACCACGTAAATGGCAAATGTTGGATATCACCCGGATTTTTATTATAGAAGACGCTGTCAAGAACAGCTAGTTTATTTTTGTTCCTGGTTTATTAATGTTATTATTTTCCATGAAAAAATCACCAAAGCAATACATTAACATAAAACTGTGACGTTAGTGTAAGAAATTCACTTGTTTAAAATTATCTTTTAAAGACACTCTGAGGTCACAGTTTGTACTTTATACGGCGAACCAAATATTTTTATTCAACTAAGTTTTTACAAGTAAATTAGAAGACACTAAGTTAATAGAACATTTTAATCTAAAGTTTTGGCGATGTAACAATCGCATCGCATATTCAATTTTTTTTCCGGATCCAATTCAGCAAACAAATAATCGAACCAACGTTTAGTGGTTCTTTACAGATCCCATGGTCACGGTTAACTGAGATGGTACTGACTTATATGGCAAAACAGTTACAATACTGTTTTTTTTCTGACATATCGGCAAAAAATAGTCTTATTTCTAATATGTAGCAGTTGCAAAAATCTCCTATCTAGAACGCGAAATATATTTAATACAGAAGAAAAGCAAACTAAAAAAACGTAATCGAACTAATTCGTAGCAATTGCGTAGCACAGCCGTAGCCGTTGTATCAATTTTTCGTCGTAGCTTCGAGTTGCGACGTACGTAGGCATTTTTAATTTTTGTATTAGGATTTTTAGCTTGGATACAAATCCTTTGAGCCCTGTCTTCATTTTTATTTAATTTTCGTTATCCTCAATAAATATTTTTAATGTACTTGTACAATTAGAAGAACTTCGGGTTTTTTAAATAGTCGTTTAAATCATTGTTCAGGTTTTGATTCACTTTTAATTAATTCACTTAGTTCACTTGCTAATAAAAGACGTTGAATTTTTGAACACGGTAGGTATTTCTATTTGTATGCTTCCATACCATTTGCCTTTTACATCTTGACCCTTCTTCCAAAACTCTTCCATATGCAACATACCACAATTTGCATGATCTTCGTCGATAGACTCCAGCAGGGTAAACATAATGTGACTCGCATGCGGTTAGATCGTATCTGTTCATTGAGCCAAACTCTGAATTCGTGATTTGTGAGTGTGGAGACGTGGTCGCTTTAAATCACATTTTTACTTGATCTACTCTTCCTTTTCACAAATTGACGTCTACTTCCTTAGATCCATCGAGTTGTTCTTCAGGCAGTCCTTCTGTGTATAAATATATATCACTGTTTATTTTTATTAAATTATCTTTTCTGATACTTGGTTCCTTAGTTCGTTTTCAAAAATTCGCACCTTTTTTGGAAATTGAAAAAAAAAATACAACGAGATTATACTTTAGTCTGATATTAGTTACTCACTTTTGATTTTGTTTTTTTAGCCATTTTTGAGTTGTGTCAGTGTTGAAGGTGGTGTGCGAAATAAATAAAAAACAAATGATCTCTTACCAGCTTTCTACGACATTGACGTACACGGGGTAGCTCTATTCGCAGATTACATTTTTCCGCGATATCATTACAATAGATTTGCTTTAAACACGGAACTTGTTTAAAGTAAGTCAATTTTGGTTGATCATGCATATATACGCTGATTAGTATACGGTGTAATAAAATTTGATTCAGAACTAAAAAGTCAAAGTCAAAGTCAAAGATTATTATAGGTAAAATAAATTTACACTTGAAAACGTCACATTTAAGCTACTGCTCGTTCACTACGCTGACCTCCCTGAGAAGAATGAGCAAGAAACTCTAGGGATTGCTCTTTTCAAATAAATTTAAATGCTATGGAATACACTTTGAATCAAATTTGTATGGATTCTGGAGCCGTATCGTCTTTCCATACGTCTTTATCTAACACGTAGTCGTCAATTTTGTAATATGATTTTTCGATCAAAATATTTTTCATGTAGTTTTTAAACTTAGGAAATGATAAACTTAATATATGCTCCCTTAGGTTCCCTTATTGCAAAAACGTATACAGTTCCCCATAAAAGAGTTGTTTACCTTGGTTAAACGAAATCGTGGTACCATGAGTTTGGACTTAGCTCTAAGGTTTATACTATGGATATCTTCTTTCTTATTGAAATTATGTATATTTTTATGGGCATATAAAAATATTGAGTAAATGTACTGTGATGCCATAGTCATGATACCAGTCTCCTTAAACTTTTTTCTGAGAGAAACCCGAGAGCCTAGACGGTACACAGAACGAATCGCTCATTTTTGCGATACAAATATGGTTTGAATATCTGCCGCTTTACCCCACATGAGAATCCCGTAGGACATTATACTATGGAAGTAACTAAAGTAAACTAGTCTAGCAGTACTAACATCGGTAAGCTCACGTATTCTGCGGATTGCGTATGCAGCGGAGCTTAATCTGCTGGCCAGGGAAGATATATGTGGAAATCATTAAAGTTTACTATCTAAGGTCACTCCCAAGAATACTGCTTTGTTAACAAGGTCTAACTTTTCTCCGTTTATTTCAATGCCTGGACTAGTCGATTTTACGTTAGGTGATTCAAATTTAACACATTTTGTCTTCTTGGCATTAATCAATAAGTTGTTAGCATTAAATCAATAAACTACCTTAGAGAGGGTATCATTAATATGGTCATAGTTAATGTCATATCTGTCTGTTTTTAAAATCAAGGATATGTCATCAGCAAACAACGAATGGCAGTCCTTAACAAAGAATGGCAGATCATTAATATAAATAAAAAATTATAAAGCTCCAAGTATTGAGCCCGGCGGAACACCCATTTTTACCGGAGCACCCAAAGAAGTCACTCACAAGACAAACACACACAAGACACACATATTTATGTCTACTGTCTGAATTCTACCGTTGAGATGTGACGAGACACGTTTCGACGCCTTGCCATTTGCTCCGTAATGTTCCAGCTTCCTAATAAGAGTAATATGATCAACGCAATCAAATGCCTTTGAGAGGTCACAGAAAACACCAATAGCGTTCCGGGACCTTTCCCAAGCATCAAAGATGTGTTTTAGTAACGCTACCCCCGCATCGCTAGTCGATCTACCACTAGTAAACCCGTATTGTTCACTATGAAAAATATGATTCCTACCGAAATAGGACAGTAATTGAGTCAGCATAACCTTTTCGAATATTTTACTTAAAGCTGGTAAAATTGAAATGGGCCTATAGTTGCTAGGATCAAATAATAAAATCAAATCAAATAAAAAGAGCGCCTTATATGGTTTAAATTTCATTCATAATTTGACAGTTTAAAGTTTAAAGAGGAGTAGAAAAAAGTTGTCGACTAATTTCGTTTGTAGAATCTTTGAACCTCTCTTCTGAAAAGTTGTCATTTTACATTTGTGGCATTATGACACCAATGTTATGTAATGATATTTATACATGGCTTCTAAGAATAGAAAGTTCGCAAAGTTAAAAAATGCCACATATGAAAAATTCATGTGTTAGAGAGGTAATAGAGAGTCAAGATTGCAAATGAGGTCCTGATGTATGCACCTGCATGTGGGGAGCCAAAAATTAGCAGCTTATAAAGCGGAATAATGCTTGAACACGATTCTGTTAGATGCAGTACGGGCGGGGTGGATACATTGTTGTAGGTGTAATTGCTATAGACCGTGTTCTTGTCTATTCACCGCCCTTATACCCGCGACCAGAAGTGGAAACCGATATATGCATTTCAACCCAAGCAAAATTGAAGTCACATGTCATGCGTATAAAGTATAATTGACGATGTACCGGTAAAACGTTTCGAAACTGGTTACTGTAAAAGAACATTGTAAGTTATATTGTGCATGTTAAATTTTGCATTTGATAAGTTCGGTAGTAAGATTAACTAAGATATTACTGAAGAATATAAGTCATAAGGAAAGTTTCATGTCAAGATAGGGTTGGGCCAAACCCACCATCCTTCCCATCAACCATCCTGGTTATACGCGCCGAAACAAGTACAAATTTTTAATCTTACCTACTCTTTGGCCCTATTGCAACTCTCTCCCTTCTGGGGCGTGCATGACATAATTATGCTTGCAGTGTCCGTCAAAAACAAACGGTCGCAACGGTCTTACTTCCATTCCAGTCTGCTTCGACAATCCCGTAGCCGCCTGAAGTCTCCGAGTCTACAAGATTGCAATAGTAGGTCCACTTCGAAAACTTTGATGCCGCTGTTTTTTTGTAATACCAAGTGACGGGCCGAACATGCCGTGCGCCTGGTGGTGAGCGACACGCTTGTCCATAACAGTTGCAGTGCCACTCAAAGCTTTAAATCGCAAAGATCAGAAGGACATTGCCTCTGCGCCCGTCACCCTGAGACGTACGTTGACAAGTTCCACGTGTCTGTAATTTCACCAGCAGCCTTACCCTTCAAAAACACCAATGCTCACGTTACTGCTTGGCGGCAGAAATAGGTAAGATGGCAGTACTTCCCTGGACGAACTCTTTCACAGGGAGCTCTACTGCTACAAAAATTTTCTGTATAATAACCCGGATTGGTTTAATTATAAATATATAAATATTCGACAACACCACATGCGTTGCTCTGATTCCAAAGTAAATAGCAAAAGTTAGTTAGTTACTGACCCGGTCGGCGATCGATTCTGGGATCTCGGAGATGGAGTCACCATGAAAACCGTTGTGAAGGCCGTCAATTATTATTTTACTCATAATACAGGGAATATCCTGTATTTTTGTCTCCAGGTTATTAAATGGTACTAAAATAAATTAAAATTGTACATTTATAAACACGTATACATATGTAAATTTTGTTAGATTAAACGTAGTCTACGCTGTTATCAGTCTGCTTATGTCCAAGCTCTGATCATTTCTTTACCATGTAGGTAGCGACTTCGTGAAAAATTTGACAATTTTGTATGGTAAATTGTACAGCGCCCTAGCAGACAAGAAAAAAAAACATTTTGTTATATATTTTATACGATCGCTAGCGGCCACTATGACTGTAAATTCATGGTAGTACTATATCCTTGAGGAAGCAATGAATTAGGGGCGGGCGCACACAAATTAGCAGCTTATTACATGTTACGAGCGCTTGAACACGTAATGTCATGCTCTTTGTTGAATATTCATAACAATGACTACGCCAGGATGTGACTTTGGCGGGGTTAATTATTTAGTTCATAACGTTTTCTACGTATTTCTAACGTTGTCGGTGTAGTAAACACAAAGCTGTGCAGCGCCGTCCACTTAACCTCCTTACACGATGTGACGAAAAGAGATAAATTTAGAAAAAGTTACATTCTTACATTAACGTCACAGTACATTTATGAAATTGTAATTTATGGTAAGAAGAGTAGTAATTTAGGAAATGGAACTATTTTTCCGGATTTAAATCGCGTATATTTGTATTTTCAAACAAACCGACGTTTCGGGTCTTTTACAGGTCCCATGGTCACGGTTGACTTAGGTGGTACAGTCGTCAACCAGTTATGTCTAATATTAATGCAAACCACCACATTTTTTCACTATAGTTACAAAAGTTATTAATTAAATACCTTATTTTTAATTTTACAAAGAAACATTCCAATTTACGCTACATTACGTTTTACAAATTATTTTGTTGAATGAATTTTTATTAAGTTAAATTTATTATTAATTAATAATAGAAATTAGAATAAATTAAAACATATTTATTAGTACTGCAGTCTTATGTCTGTTTGAGATTTTTCATCAGAGGAAATACTGGAACCCATACTGGTGGTACGGAGAAACCATCTTCCCTGTTGAAATTAGGATGTTTTTTAATTTCAATGGCCTCTCGCAGCATTCTGGTATCACAAGAGTAGTAATTTTTTTAATCAAAAATAGTGACAGGTTTATCATTAATACGAGGGTTAGAAAGGAACTGGCTTGTTATAATAATTTAGTAGCAGCTGATCTTTGTGAGCATTACTGCGTTCCGGTTCCGAAGGGTGCTGGTGAAACTATAGGTATATGCGACTTGTCAACTTAGATCCCCTAACATGTTTCCGATTAAAAGCTCTAAGTGGCACTGTAACTAGTTATGAATAGGCGTGTTGCTTAACACCATGCGCACGACTTGTTCGTCGCGTCACATGATATTATATAAAAAAATCTCAGCACAGAGTACTAAAAAAACCGACCTCAAAAAAGTACGTGGAATTAAGTCTATTTGCTAAGTTTTATTGAAATATCCCCTAGTTCGCCACTATACAGGACTTGACACTGGAGACAATAAAAATCGGCTCTCACTACTCGAGAGAAAAACGCCTTGAACTGGAGAAATAGCAAAATCAACCATTAAAGTAATTGCTCGTAAATTAAAGTTAGGCGCTATTTATAAAAATGAATCTTCATGCGTGAACAGCCACCCTTAGAGGTGGATGATTTTCTTCAAAATGAAATGGGACCACTATGGAAGTATACCCTTTCCAACAAAAAAAGAATCCTGAAAATCGATTCACAAATACTGGAGTTACAGCGTAACATACATATAAAAAAAAGAACATACATAAGAACATACTCCTTTTTTGAAGTCGGTTAAAAATAATAAAAAGGTCTAATACTTGGAAAAAATTCCTTCGATCCGGCTGGATTCATTCCAAGGTCTTCCACCAAGACGCGATGACCTTACGAATTTTTCTATGTGCTTGTTGCAGACCTTTGTTTTCGGTTTTAAATGACTTTTTGCTGTAGCGTCATCTGTGAGACATCTATTTCTTCACTCAGTCAGGTAACGATACAGCTTTCAGCGACTGACTATAGATTCGCTTAAAGTAATTTTAAAGTTTTTATTGCATGTCACAATGTTTCACCGTGATATTCATGGTGAAACATCGATTCGATTCGAATCCAGCACGATTAAAGGATTTGTTTCTTAGTGTTCGATCTTTGTATTAATAATTATAACAAACTAGAAGAGTAATTTCACAAAATAATTGGATGTAAAAGACTGCCTTTTTATGATTGAATTGATATCCACAGCCATTTACTACATAATATAAACTACTTATCAGCGCCTTGATCTTTTTCAGAGCTAAGGAGATTAGCAATCTTCTTGAGACATTGGTTCATGATTATTGAATCTAGTAAAAAAGTGATACAAGCATTCTTAAAGCCAACAACTTTGCAGAACACTGCAAAAAAATATTAGTAACCAGTAAGTGTAAGAACGTGCCTTCCAGATATTTTTCTCGTTGTACCCTATTATAAGTTTGTTGAATGACCTCATCGAAAGACAAACGATGACCAACGACTCCGCTAGCACTTGTTAAAGTTTTTAATATAGTGCATTTTCTCTTTGTGTAGTTTCTTTAAGATTGGTTTCACAGGGCACGTGAAATGCACGAGTGATCGATGCAAACGCGCGACTGCATCGATACAAACGCGCGACTATATCGTTCCAAACGCGGGATTGAATGGATTAAAAATAGAATTTGCAATTCAAGACTACTAAACATAGAAATCGTACAGTAAGCACTGCGAAAATGTGATAGCTTTTTAACTATAGTCGAATTTGATAATAAACTGAAAAAAATATGCGTTTTTATCATTGACTTACAAATAAATGGACGACGGGTCTAATACAAAAACAACGAAAAAAATGTCCCAAGTCAACCTATTTAAACGTAGTGACATGTAAAGGAATATGAAAACGCTAAAACGTTAAATTTAAATTGTAATGTCATCGCAGTACTGTCTAATTTTGCTTGCTTCGCTGTCAGTCGATCAAACGAAGACTAAAGCGTGAATGACGCTCTGTATACGATTTTAACGCCCTATACGTTCGGACACTTTTTAGCGCGGACCCGACGTCCATATAATTGTAAGTCAATGGTTTTTATAGTTACGGTTTTTACACGAATTAATTTTTAGTTTAGTTTTGACTTTCTTAATTATTTGTTACTTTTTTGAGCTGATGGCTCTGTCGCCAAAGCTTAGAGACAACTTTTTAAAGTTCTCATCTTTTTAAGTGGGTAGGATTTGTCCTACCATACCTTAGAGTATATATTCCCAAAGTGGTCCCTGTCTCCCTCCCAGTGGGCGCTGAAGAGTCCTACGAAGCCGGTAGCCTCGGAAGCAATCGGGGGCGTTGATGCTGTCCACAAGGTGCTACCAAATTGGAAACAAAATTTAGGGTTTACTCTTCTCTTCTCTTCTCCGTCCGACATCCGTCCGAAAAAGTAACTGTCTAATAAGTAATACTCGACGAAATTAAAAGACGCATGATGCGAGTGAAGCTTCACACTTGACGTTGTCTTTTAATTTGGTCGAATATTACTTGTTTGACAGTAATTTTTTCGGACGGACGTCAGACGCAGGACGAGAGTAGACCCCCTTGTATTATCTATATAAACGACGCTACATAGTATCTACACATACATAATTTTTTTTCTTGTGATTTTTTGTCATGTAGAAAATACGTGCTTTCAGTTATTTTTGTGGTATTGGGCGTTGATTGGAAACCTATGCCTTAGAGATGGTCTAATTACCATACAGGCACATCATTAGAGATAACTGACAGCTACAAATATCACTTTCAATTAGTTTGATTAAGTTTTGAATTTATTTACTGAAATATCCTCAGTAAAAAAGAAAACATAAAAGATGTTTAACTATTGATGTGCTAAACGTTTCTTTATTCTTTTAACAAATTCTTGACTTAAATAAATATCGAAAAATTATTAAAAAGTTATAATATACCATGACTACCTACTGATTCAGTGAAGTCGATCGTTTGTCACTATTTTTATTACCTACTTTAAAACAACTCACTAAACGTTAGTTCATTATCACTACTTAATAATTATAACAAACTAATGGAAATTTCACAAAAAATAATTATGTAATAAGGTGGTGGTATTAATAATTATTATCACGATTCAAAAATTCGATTATAAATGCATATTGGAGTGAAACGGCAGTATCAGGATCTTTTTGTAAGTTGCAAGTCCATTTAATCTACTTTTCGCATTCAGAGCAAGAAAAACGATAAATATGAAATCTAATTTCTTTACAAATTATTCTAAGCACTGCATATGCTCTCGAACCCAGCATGTTGGCCCTTAACTGCGCACGCGACTGACACGCGGCACTGTCCGATTCCAATTGCCTTATAATTGATCTTTACCTTTTAGAGTTTTTATTTGAAAATGAATGAACGTAAAGTGGGCTTCAAGAGCTCTATGTATTATTGTGAATTAGTGGTTTGAGACGGTAATTTACGCATTTTGAAGTATTCGTTAGTAACTCAAAGCACAATGAACTTAAAATGTCGCATATGTCTAACAAATAAACGTTTCACAATAATAAATAATAAAATAGTTAATTTACAACACACACTGAAAACAATGGACACATAACGAGTCTAGCTTAATGGAATCCATTGCACTTCTCAATTGAATTAATCGCAACATGATTAAAATAATTCCTCAAGAAGCATTGCTTGATTTGGGATTCACTAATTTTAAATACTTTAAATAAATAGCATGAACAACTATAGATTTAATATTTTAATATAATGCATTGTTTGTCATTTTTATTATTATTTTTATTTGAAAATAATGTAATACAAAACAGATTTTTATTACACATATAATCCAATGTATGATGTGTTCAAAAAGCGCAAATTACGTTACCAGCTTAAAGTTAAATTGTTTTGTTAGAACAAATTTCATAATTGTGAAAATGTTATTGCATAAAACATGAAATTCGATTTTATTATTACATTCACATTTCGAACATCTCTGAAAAACAAAACAACTTCATTCGGTCTCAGTTCTAATATCTATATTATTATTTATGTAAGTAAAATCTGTCGCACTGCCGTAATTTATTTTTCACATCACTAGCTCGAAAGGCTTTCTTTCTCATTAGAAATCAAAAGCGTATTTTCCACGCTAGCGTGGAAAAGGTTTTTGAAATTCGAACTTGACGATGGACTGTGATGCACCTAACTTTTTCTTTCGATGAAAAAAAAAGATAGTGACTCGTTCAACTACGCGATTTGTCGTACATTACTTATTTATGTAATGCAAATCCGTTGGTATATTTTATTCTTTTTTAAATTATTTTAAATCGTCGAAGAACTAAAATAATTTCAATAATCATTTTATCACATAAAATAAAAATACAAGCAAGAATAAAAATTGATGAGGTGTAAATTCAGAACGTATCCGAAGATAAACTTTTTCTTTTAATTAAAAGAACTGATGTTTTATAGTTCAACTGTTTTTCTTTTATCTACCGTTTCCTCGCTATAGTGAGGTGAAAAGTTGTTTTGCGTCTCGTGTCTGGAAACCCTCGCTCCGCTCAGGAATCTATTTTAATCTTAGCTTCTTGCGCTTCCCTAGGTTTCAATACAAGCACTCACGTCGAATAACAGCTTTGCTGGCTTGCATAACAAATAAGCAGATATCGTTGCATTTCTTTGTTTCTTACGGAGGAAAGACCTGACTATTTATATAATACAGCTTAGAATAATAACGCATAGAATGATAGTTTCATATCAAACGAACTGTCACAAGTGAGGCAAAAATCAACTTCATGTAGGCTAGTTTTAGTAGTAGGTTAATTTTCGGTTTTAGTGAATACTTATATAAAAATACAAGTTGAAACGCGGTACTTCCTTGTGGAATGTGATGTTAGTATCTATTTTATGTTTGTCTGACGTATTTTTACACTCATTTACCGCACATTTCGTTATTTTTAGCTAAAATTCTTGAGCTGTTCGCTGACGTGGAAGAACATTCTCTGATCAAATTGATAGTGTTCTTAAAAAGGCTGGAGTGCGTAGTGAGAAGAACAAGAGGGCATGTATGAAAATATTAATGAATATAAGTGAAGCAAGGAGGTTTGTAAGGATCGTGCTAAGTGGCGGTCTCTGCCTTTTTCAATGGGAATCCAAGGGCGTGGGTATATAAATACATATTAATTTCTTTATTTGGCAAACCAACAGAATTACATATAATGCTTATACTAGAGGTTACATTCGGCAATGATTCGTATATGTGTTCCAGTTACAGGTAAGCTCATTACTCAAACAAATGCTGACTTAAAAAGTTATAAAAACTATACATTTTTATAATTTTTAAACGTAATAATTGATAATTGAAGTACATTTATGAAAATAAATTTAAATTTAGATACATAATAAAATTAAAAATGAAATATTAACTGCAATAACACTTCATTGTTTCTTACTGCAAAAGTTAAAAACCAATCAATTTATTTAGTTATAAAAAATATAAATCCAAATAATCAATTAATGACTTTATGGCATTGACTTACAATTATATGGACGTCGGGTCCGCGCTAAAAAGTGTCCGAACTTATAGGGCGTTAAAATCGTATACAGAGCGTCATTCACGCTTTAGTCTTCGTTTGATCGACTGACAGCGAAGCAAGCAAAATTAGACAGTACTGCGATGACATTTTTATATGACATGATGACAATTTAAATTCAACGTTTTAGTTTTTTCATATTCCTTTACATGTCACTACGTTTAAATAGGTTGACTTGGGACATTTTTTTCGTGGTTTGTGTATTAGACCCGTCGTCCATTTATTTGTAAGTCAATGCTTTATGGGCATGAAATTCAAGGATTCGATTGGGATGAATTCATTATTTTACGACGAAAGTGGAAGGGTGTGTCATGACGGATAAATAAAATAAATAGAGTTCCTTGTAAAAGAGTTCCTCTTATATCTGCTGCCAAGCAGTATGTGAGAATTACTGAGTTCCAATTTTGATGGGTGTTTGTGAAACTTTGGGAACATGACACGTCAACTTTAAGTCTCAAAGTGACAGGTGAAGTGGTAATGCTCAGATCTGTGCGATTTAAAGCTCTGAGTGGCAGTGACACTGTTATTTTTTTCTCCAATCACTTAAACAATTTTACATTACATATTATGGATACGCGTGTCGCTTACTGCCAGTCGCACAATTCATTCGTTGTGATTTATTATAAAGACAACAAAGTAGTAGAGTCTGGTGATAAAACTTCAAATTCGCTTTTCAAATCGACAAATTATATTATGATAGTTCAATTTTTTATATATTTTTTTATTTATTAAGGCTTTGGCAAAGCCATCACCCTAAACATGAAGTTAAAATATGTTTCTGTAAATATGGCCGCCACAAAGAGGATAGGCAATTTGAGGCGGCGTGTTTGGATTGACTCGGGATTCCTTAAAACGGGCCGATACGGGTATTTTAGTCGAGATTCGTATAATTTCGCGTTTTAATCTTCGATTAAGGCACAATAGCACTATCCTATTCCACTTTAAACTAGATTTCACAAAATAATGGAAAGTCAAAATAAAAACGACACTTTTCCCTCCAAAAGGTCCAGAGCGAATCTGATAGTTCAAAACAAAATAAAAAACAATATTGATTCCAATGACAATTTAGCGGCTCCGGGTCAGCATTCTAAAGCATGCAATATTCTCGTGATATCGATATGTCTATGGTTCGAATTTCTGTGTATTTACAATGATATTGTAGTATTTATGACTTTATTTTCTACTTTACGTACATTTCTGAGCGTTCAGTATTTATAAGATACCATGTGACTGGATGAACAAGACGTGTCTAGTGGTAAGTGACACGCGGTTCCACAACAGTTGTAGTATCGCTCAGAGCTTTAAAACGCAAAGACCTGAGGGACTCTGCCTCTGCGCCCGTCACCCTGAGATATAAGTTGAAAATTCCCATACGCCTGTAATTTCACCAGCGCCCTTACCTTCAAAACCGAAATACAGTAATGCTCACATTAGGTAAGGTGGCAGTACTTCCCTGGACGAACTCTTTCACAACTCTACTGCTACTAAACGTAGAAATAGAGTGTAAGGGTTGCGGACTATGGCCTTAACACTCTCTTTAGAGATACGAGATATTGCAAATTACAAATGCGAGACGTAAAATTATGATGGAGCACAAAGGAAACTAAGTCGTTTTTTATTTTGAATTAACCTATGATGTCCCACTGCTCGGCAGTCTCGGCCGTCCACGCCGTCTCTTTCCGTCTTCGGGCACTCAAGGAGTGACGACATTCGCCCACTTCTCAGGTTGCATCCGGCTAACGTGGCCCACCCAATCCCATTTGGGCCTGGCTGTTTTGTTCCCCATAACAACAATGCCAATAATCGAATGCAGCATTGTATTTTGCGTACTCGGTCAATACGTTTAAAGCCCAGAATGTTGCGTTCCGTCGCCTTCTGGCAGATCTTGAGTTTAGACTTCTAGAACTTGGTGAGCGACCATGTCTGTTCACCGTAGCTTAAGATGGGTAAGATGCATTTATCGATGAACTGGAACTAAAATGACATTTACCGAATTTAAATCGCATTGAAAAAACAAATATACGCGATTTAAATCCGGAAAGATAGTTTCATTTCCTAAATATTACTTTAACCTTACATTGACTTTTCGTACCATGACGCGCTTAAAGTAAGCTTATTATAACGTTAAAACTATGATGTTATATTGGCAGTTTTGTGACTATTCATTCACTCAGTTCGTACCACGACACGACTTTAACAAGTAATATTGTTCTTATGTCAAATTTAGCAATCTTAAAGTAGCTACACGGATGCAATGGAAACAATATTGTTTTCGAATTTATTGTCTAAATGTTGATTTGTAATGATCATAGGTTACGTTGAACTTATTTATTTACATAAATCTCTTCAATATTGTTTATTTCTTTTATTTAATTGTACATAGAAAATAATTTCTCGTTAAATAAAAATACACGACATTTATTTCGTAAAATTATGACAGCGACATCTATGTTTTTTCTCTGAATGTAAATAATATTAAGTCTTTAACATTATACTACGATAGGATGATTCGGAACATCAAAAAAGAAAGAGATGGCATTATATAGTTCATATAGCGTTATTTCTTTCCTATTTTTAGTAAGGAATAGACGATATTGGGAAAGAATACGATCTTTCAGTCACTTTAGCAATAGTACATTACGTGGTTGATAGGTTTGTCGTTGTACGAATATGAGTGATATTATAATAAGCTTACTATAAGCTTACATTGAAATAAGATTGTTTTTTGAAAGGTTATGGTAGGCCCCCAGACGTTCTCTATGCGAAGACCGATTTACTTATCTTGCCTGTTTTCGAAGCTTGCCAACTGCATACTGACTGGAAATAAATCGTTTGATAAAAGTTTTATACACACGTCACACGTCCTTAACAATGATACTTACGTAATAATAATAACAATAAAACTCACAATCTTTATTGAAAAGAATTAAAAAATTGTATTTTTCTAAAGCAGTGAAAAGGCGCTGGTTCAGCACAAACTCAACACACTGGCATGTTAGTAGGATCGTGTTAAAAGAGAGTTTGCGGATATTGTTGTTGATAACAGGGCGTGTGTGTGATTATGTTAAACAAACAAGGAATCAGTGGCGATGGGGATAGTTTACAAGTGATTGTTAGGGGATTGTTGCGACAACCCTTGTAATAATTGCCTAACGACTCTACTATATTCTAATCAACTTGATCGTTGAGCTGCGTTGTGAAATATATGTGCTACGTTTTCTATTAATAGAAAATGTTTAACTTTTGCAAAATTTATACCAGTTAAGCGTTTTCCTTCAAAAATCGCCAATGAGCTTGATTATCCGGAATATTTTTAAAGAAATTCGCTGAAATACGTACAGTACATGTACAGTAAATGGCCTTCTATGTCGAATAGCGAACGGTATTGGACTGATATAGCATGGTTGTAATAGTGATTTGGGTAGTAAAAATATCAAAACGTGTTAGGCGGTATTTAGCCGACGGCGGGAACACGACGGGAGTCGTTGGTGCTAGAGATCGCGACGGGACAACATTAATTTGCTGCACGCCTCCAGTCCCGCTCTCGTCTCTCACTTCTAAATTCGAAATGTAAATGAGTTGTTCATTCACGGACTTTATAATGCCTTGTGATAACTAAACCAACGTGGGTTTATTTCTGGCCGTTCACCTACTTCCAATTTGCTCGTTTGCATAATTAAGTATTAAAAACGTTTTTAACAATAAATGCCATTTAGATTCCCTAGAAGCTTTCGATCATGTAATCAGTTAATGTTAGTGTCATAGTTGCGTCACCGTGGTATTCATTGAAAGCTCCACCGCTGATTCTCAATTTACCTTAAAAAATTGTTATTAACTAGTAGTCATGAGTAAGTTTGAGTTTGTTCTAGTCTTGCAGTAGCAGGTGTGCCTCAGGGGTCAAATTTAGGCCCATTTATATTTTTGTAATTAACGATCTTTTAGTAGCAGTAGAGCTCCTTGTGAAAGAGTTCGTCCAGGGTAGTACTGGCACTTTACATGTTTCTGCCGCCAAGCAGTAATGTCAGCATTACTGTGTTCCGGGTTTGATGGGTTAAGGATTCTGGTGAAATCACAGGCAGATGGGACTTGTCAACTTACGTCTCAGGGTGACGGGCGCAGTGGCAGTGCCCCTCAAATCTTTGCGATTTAAAGCTCTGAGTGGCACTGCAACTGTTATGGACAGGCGTGTAGCTTACCATCAGGCGCACGACTTGTTCGTCCCGTCACTTGATATTATAAAAAAAAGGCTTCATTACACTTCGTATACTTGTCATGCGCAGATAATATAGCTTTGCGCGATTGTTTTGGTCTTAGATCTTAACACAATATCCTCCATAGAGAACAGTGTGAAGCCGTTATTTTTACTATAAACAAGTAGTGAAATCACTGGTATGACGTTATCAGTTTTCGGTTGGCTCGTTTAAACCCTTTGCTTGACGTAGGTGTCTTGTTTGCTGCAGTGCTTTTGTTTAAATGTAATAATATTAGATTGCGTTTTCTCCCGCGGAACACTGAGTTATTCCAAAGAACAAAACTTATTATATTAAACTTAGTATTAATAATATTGTATAAAATCTGATATGAGCAACCTTGGAACACTGCTTTTCTATGTGATTGCCTATAGACAACATTCACTAGTACAAAATAGAATGTTTAACATTTCATAGTGAATTTATGAATCCAAAATTCGAATTGGACGTTGGCGGCTTAATTGCTATCATTTACGCAAAATTTAACAATATTATCAGTCTTGAAGATTGTAAGCAAATCTCAGATATGAAGTTTTGCAGAAAATTGCTGTGCGTATTCCATAGTGTTGACATTACATTATCGTTGACAAATAATATTTTGTCAGGAAACATTTACGATTCGTCCTTTACAACGCTAGTGGAAGCAATTTACAAATTTGATAAAGGTAAATTATTTCTATCACAATATATTTTATTCTGTCGCACATTCGAGTACATACGTCCATTCGTGGTAAAGGCAGCGCATTGTTCAAAATACCATAGAAGTGAATTAGCGCGGTTGAAGTTGTTTCGGAGGGCTTTTGTAAGAAAACATATTTTTTTAAATTAATCAAAAGTTTATGTGATTCACAATTTAGAACATTTTATTACCGGCTTAAATCTAATTTAATAGTAGCAGCCAGCTCCGGTACAGAGCGAGTTATGGGCCTGAAAATTGAACGATGAAACGATGAATTGTCGAGAATATTTAAAAATACACTATATTAGAAAAGTTGTAAATGATTTATAATGAACAACCATGTCTATTAAGAAAATTGACATTTGTGTAAATGGCAGTTTAAAAAAAATTGTTGAGAGCAAGCACGCTCCGTTGATGCTATTCTTGTATAAAGCGTTATAATAGAAGATAAAATACAAAAATATATTATTTGAAATCGTGCCAGCTAGTTTAGTTTCATATAGTTATTTAAATTACATCAAATTATTATTAGCTAAAAAGTGTGTTATTTTAAAATTATTACAATTGTAAAAAAAATTACAAGTTTATAAACATTGTTATAATGCTTTGGGGAGTTTATAAAAACCTAATGACATTTTTAAGATGGTTTTTTTTGACTACTCAGAATAATTTAGCGAAGCTTTCCCTTTGTCCATTTAAATTGTAAATGTCTCTCGTTCATTTCGTGTCACTGGGTGTTTTCAAGGTTCATTTGAGAAGCTTTCGACGAGGTGTTTTGGCAATTTTTGATGCTAACATCTCACAGAAAGTAAATAAGAAGTTTTTTGATATTTTACGCGTCCGTCTTACTTTACCTGTTTAATCATGATTATGTTAAAGTCTACTTTACCATGTGTTACATGGTATAAAATAAATATAATGTTGTGGTTATTTAATGTGAGTTTACTGGATACTGAATGAATACCGAATGAGGATTGACTGACTGACTGACTGAGTCTGGTTGACTGAGTGAGGTTTACATTTTGTATGAGCTACTTATACTAATTTGGTACGTGTATTCTATGCTGATGCACAAGGCATGATTGTAACTTTGCTTGTACCAAGACGTGCCTGAATGTCGGAAGAGGGTTAGATATTCTGGCACGTCTGTGGCTGGTACATCTACTAATATTGAAAGATTTTACGTAATCATAACGTACCACTTAGTGACTTATTAGTTAGAGCCTTTAGTAAATGTAGAGCTTCTTGTGAACAGTTCGTTTAGAGAAGTACTGCCACCTTTCCTAATGTGAGCATTTCTATGTTCCGGTTTTGAAGTGTAAGGAAGCTGGTGAAAGTGTAGGCTGTTAAGATTTTGTTGCTGATTCAGTAAGTAAAATGACAGTTGGCGTGTGTATTCTATATAAATTTCTTCTAACTGCCTCCGTGGCCGAACGTTTACCATGCCTCACTGTCACGCAGAGGTCCCAGGTGCGGTTCTCGGGCCGGGAGAAATATTTGTACGGCCTACATTTATTTCTCTCGTGAGTTTGGGTGTAATTTGTGGTTGTCTATGTGGTGTGTCCATGCTTAGAATAATAACGCATAGAATGATAGTTTCATATCAAACGAACTATCACAAGTGAGGCAAAAATCAAATTCATGTAGGCTAGTTTTAGTAGTAGGTTAATTTTTGGTTTTAGTGAATATTTATACAAAAATACAAGTTGAAACGCGTTACTTCCTTGTGGAATGTGATGTTAGTATCTATTTTATGTTTGTCTGACGTATTTTTACACTCATTTACCGCACATTTCGTTATTTTTAGCTAAAATTCTTGATCTGTTCGCGGTGCAAGTTTACCTTGAGCACTGAAGGCCCGCCCGCTCGTGTAGGCCCTTTTGGCGCGCTTCAATTTGTCTCACTTAGCGTGTGCGGACTAGGTTTCTATGCGTTATTATTCTAAGTGTCCATGGCAACCGCGACACAGGGTTTCTCTAGTGCGGGCAATGTGTGCGTATACTAAGAGACGGGACAAACAAGTCGTGTGCCTGGCGGTAAGCGACACGCCTGTCCGCAACAGTTGCAGTACAACTCAGAGCTTTAAATCACAAAGATCTGAAGGGCGCTGCCACAGCACCTGACACCCTGAGACATAAGTTGACAAGTCCCATGTGCCTGTAATTTCACCAGCACCCTTACCCTTCGAAACCGGAACATAGTAATGTTTACATTGCTGCTTGACGGTAGAAATAGGTAAGGTGGCAGTACTTAGTATTACTTCCCAATGTACCTTCTTTGATGTCACACAATAAATACAGTCAGTCTGCGATCGTCCGTGTTTTATTTAATACATCACGTCTGCGCAGTCGGTTATTATTACGAATCTACGTTATTTGCTAATTGCGTGTCAATGTTACGTAATACAAAATGCCAATAGGCAAAATAGAAACTTTTGAAATTTGTACCCATAACTGGGAAGCGTATTGTCGACGTGTGTAACAATTTATCTCACTGAATAATCGACAAGCAGTTACATGTGGCTACTCTGGTAACTCATGTGTGTGAAGCGTGCTATGAATTGATGTGTGACCTTTGCGCCCCAACCTTACTAGAAGATAAATCATTTCAGGAATTGATAGAACTAGTGAGGGCTCACTTGGAGCCACAACGGTCGGAGATCGCGGAACGTCATGTATTTAGACAAAGAACGCAGAGACAAGGCGAGACGATTATTGAATACATTCAAAGTTTGAAGCATTTAGCGAAAACGTGTGAGTTTAATAATATCAAAACTAATCCGTTAGAAGTGTGTTTACGGGACCAGTTCGTCTCAGGTTTGGCGAGTGAGGATATGAGATCCAGATTGTTTGCGGAAATAAACCTCGATTACAAACGAGCAGTGGAATTGGCCTTGGCACTCGAGGCGGCGGATAGGCACGCGATAATGGCGGCATCCAGCGGCTTAGGAGGCGGCGAGGGCCTACACCGAGTAGTGACGACACACGGAGGCGGTAGCGGCAATTGGGCGGCCGCACCGGCCGGCAGGGCACAGGCGGGTGCTAGCGGCGGCAGCGCGGGCGCGGACGGCGCTGCGCGGTCCCCATCTCCCCGCTGTGGTCGCAGTGGACATGCGAGCGCGAGGTGCCGTTACAAAAATTATACGTGTGATCAGTGCAATGTGAAAGGACATTTGAAGGCAGTTTGCAGTAAGTACAACAGTGGACGCGAGTCCAAACAAAACTACAAAGGAAAAGGTCAGTTCGAGTTCTTAGGTTTTCGCGATTGTTACACATAGGAAATGAAACTATTTTTCCGGATTTAAATCGCGTATATTTGTTTTTTCAAACAAACCGACGTTTCCGGCCCTTTACAGGTCCCATGGTCACGGTTGACTGAGGTGGTACAGTCTTCAACCAGTTATGTCTAATATTGATGCAAACCACCTTATTTTTTCACTATAGTTACAATAGTTATTAATTAAATACCTTATTTTTAATTTTACAAAGAAAACATTTCAAAAATTAATCGAAGAAACATTGAGTGGGTTGTCATCGACGGTGGTGTTTCTTGACGACATATGTGCCACAGGAAAAGACAGAGAGACTCATATGAAAAATTTAAACACTGTATTACAAAAATTGAGAGACGCTGGGTTACGTGTAAATTGGTCAAAATGTGAATTTTTCAAAGACAGCGTCACTTATCTTGGCTATCGAATAGATAAAGAAGGTTTGGACACGGACAAAAAGAAAGTGGAAGCTATCGTGACGGCATCAGTACCTACTGATGTAACACAATTAAAAAGTTTTTTAGGTTTGGTGGATTTTTATGCCAAATTTATTAAAAACGTCAGTGAGACTTTGAGACCCCTTTATAATCTACTTAAAAAAAATGCTCAATGGGTATGGTGTGAAAAATGTGACAACGCCTTTATACACATTAAAAAAATGTTGAGTAGGAAACCTGTTTTAGCACATTGTGACCCGAATCTGCCGTTGATATTATCCGTAGATAGCAGTGCGTATGGAGTCAGCTGTGCCTCACGGACTTTGAACCGGGCCGATTCGCAATTGTTTATGGAATTAGAAAACATCAT
>NW_020653945.1:1030596-1051624 GCF_003589595.1 Hyposmocoma kahamanoa
TATTTTTATACAGTTTCAAATACAAAATAATACAATCTAACCAGACTGCGCTACAATACCACAAACACTCAGATCCGAGACAATTTAGAAAAGTTCGTTTTTTTACATTGATCCGGCCGGGGATCGAACCCGGGACCTCAGAGATGGCGACACCATGAAAACTGGTGTGCAAGCCACTCGATCACCGAGGCCGTCAAATCTATAACAAATTTCGATGTAAATATCTTTTTTTGACTAAAACGGGGCAACTCCGCACAATTCCCACCTGGCAACCGTGTGGATTCTCACTACGAAAGATGCGCATAAAGGTGCAATTGGTTTAGATTTATATCAATGCGATTTCGAGTGAATCGATTAAATAGAAAGGCAAATCGAATCTATCACACTTAGTATCATAAAAAAAGATCGTTCAGATTAGCATTTTGCGAAGTCGAAGTTCCTTTTATAAGCTCGGTCTTAGTTTCGGTACAACAAATATGATATCACTTGCGATAATTGAAAATAAATGTCGTGATTAGCAAAGAACGTTTCAATCACCCCGTTGGTGAGCAGGGGATGATTCCAATCGGTGCGAATTATGGAAATGCATTGCCATTTGGCTCCGGCGGCCGCCGGCGGCGACGCGCAGGGCCGGCGACAGGTCACATTATGGCCCTAACTTAATTCAAAAGATTTTTAATCATTAATTTAAAAAAATGTTTCACCACTAACTTCTAGACTGGTTACATTTTAACTTTGCATAAAACTTATCTTTGGCAGAAGCAGCAGCCAGCTACTGGTGGTTTCAATTTTTCAGTCAGTCTCGTTCTTTACACGTGTCTGGTCCGAAACCCGGGAATGAAATTATTGTTTGTTATAATACAAATGTAATAGTTCTATTGATAATTTATTTATTTATTTAATAAGGCTTACCAACTGGTGACGATATACATGAAATAAAAAATTATAAAACCTTTGATATGTAGAGAACTCGCAAAACAAAGGGAAGGAAACCCGTGCTACCACCAACCTTTGTGTCCAGAACGTCGAAGGATTCACTGCTTCATATGCGGCCAACCATCAATAACGCCACCATGAAAAACTTGCGTAAACAGCTCAATGCCGGGCGGAGATGCGGAAATTAATTAAAAATTTGACATGATCATACGGCTTCGGCGTAGCACAGATTGGGATGGGAAAAGATAAGGAGATGCGAGCTCAGACATAAACTGTCTGGCGTTACCACCAACTAAATACATACAAATATGTACAATAATAAATATAAAAACAAAACATTTGAAACTAGTACTATGAATGGATTTAAATTAAAGATATGCACAGCATTATACACAAAGGTATTTTTTTTGGAAGCACGAGAGTATGGTCAGCGTATCTACTCAAATGTAACTAGACTTTCTTTACAAAAAATTAAATCAAGTTTGCGTTCATCAATTTGATACCTACAAATAGAAAAACGAAGAAAAACTGGCAAAATAAAACACCGAGCCAAAGAAAGTTAACTTCACTAGTAAAATATTTCTGGACGGTGATACTTATCACTAAAAATCAAAATTGTGAATTCTATGTATCTTCTCATAGTGAAACGAAGTGAGACATATTACCATAATTGGTTTTCCTGTTCAATTGCAAAAGGTTTGTAATTATGCAGCCTAGCTGACATTCTAGGTATTCTTGGGACAGTAGGGATGGACAATCTATGGGTGCGATTCGCGTAATATTTAACAATAAATGACATATTTGTAGTCGATATAACGTTCAATAGATATAATTAATTTATGGTATACAGATATTTGTCATATTCTTGCATGATATAAAGGTCACTGGGTATAATAGACGATTGATATAACAACTTTCTATGTAATATACCGATGGCATAATGTTCATTTTATATAAACACGTCAGATATAACATTCACTGAGTATAATGTTGAATGTGTGTAAAAAATATTAATATAATTCCAGTGGTGTTTAGGTGCAACGGTCAATGAACCGAATGCAAACACATTTCCTAGTTGGTTCGACCTCCTCCTGTGGGTTTAAGTGAGGTTAGTATATGACAAAGCTGCCAGAATCCAATTTGTTTGAATTTGCTAGTTGGTTCGACCTCCTCGTAAGGGTTTAGGTTAGGTTAGTATATGACAAATCTGCCAGGATCGAATTTGTTTGCGTTTTCTAGTTGGTTCGACCTCCTCATATGGGTTTACGTTAGATTAGTATATGCAATTAAACATTCTGCTTAAAGTTTTAGTAAATATATTAACAAAAACAATTATATTTTGCGATTGTACATTTAATGGAATAAAAAAAATCTTGGAGGGCGCTTTAACTATTCGTAAAACGAAAAATTGTGTTATATTATTACTACTATTATATATATATATATATACTGAAGGTTCATTACACACATTGAAATTTCGCCTTTTGTTGTTATAGATGTTGTTGACTATATACAGTGTGTGATTATATCTTTAGAAATTATATCAAATGTTATTTATACCAAGTGAAAATAGATTATTTGTTGTTATATCTTCCATTACCCCACCCACAATCTATATGATGTAATTTAAACAAAAAATTGGCCAGTTGCTCTGTATCAATTGAAACGCAACAAGAAGCTTGATGTGGTATAAGTGGCTAAAATTTGAGGGCCGACAGTGCTGTGCCCTTAGTTTCCTGTGGCTGGTCCAGACATCGCGCCGAGATGCCGCAAGACAACCGCTCGCAATTTGCATCTGTTAGCCAGTTTGCATGGTATAATAGCTGTTGGTGGATCATTTGACTTTGATAACAAGTGATTTATGTTAAATCCATGGAACAGCTTGATTGACAATCATAAAATAGCCATTAGTTTAATGGCCAACTCCACGACGTAAATGTTTTTTTAAGCATACGCACTACATTATAGGGTTTTGAAAAGGGATTACAAATATTTCTTAGCGCTTTTTCTCGTCCATAATACGGTTGCACGATGACCATTTTTCGTTTTAAGCATTGTAAACTCATTAAACGTCTCATTGCTTGGTTCGAGTTTTGTTTAACCGAATCTTCTTCGACGTACAGGTTTTATAATAATTTTCTTTCACTCTTAACGAGAGGTTTTGCTACTAAATATTCATGTGTGCGCAAGTAATCCAAACCAAAATTCAAAGCACTGTACCGGCAACACCTACTCTCGCTTCAAAAATCTGTGTAGTGTGTTTTTATTATTTTACGTAGTCTGCCTAGAATCGAATTTTGTTGTTGCTTGGATCTATTCACATTATGCGTATAATTATACATACTAATTTTTACACATACACGTTACATACTAAATACATTCTACAACATCAAAACCTCTTTACCATTACAATTTACTCCTACAGCTGTAATTATATTTACACTCGTTCATGCACGTACATACCAAATAGGTTATTTTAGATGCACTATTTACATTTTACTATGTATATTATTATTCTCAAGTTTATGCGTAGTCTCTCGTTGTTCGTGACTGAAAACCAGCGCCTCTGGAAACTTTGGCATATGCTGAGTCAACGCTGTTTCACTGCTATGACGATAATGTTATGTTTTTTTCTTTTATGTGTAATCTGTATTTGTGTTATATCAGTGAATAAAGTGTTTATCTATCTACCTATCTCTCTATTGAATTAAAACTTTTCAATTGAGAATCTACTACAGCACTATGACATTTTTAAGTTGGCCAATGTAATAGTAAAGACAATCTGTCTACTATTCAAAGATAAAAGAACAAAGCGTAGCTTAGTGGTCAAGTCCATTTTTTTATTTAGTTTATTAAGTACGGAGCAACCATGGACTTATTCTTTATCATTTGATAAAAAATGCGTCAAAATTTGTTACAAAGATATAAAAATAAAAATTTTTCGATAAACAAAAAATGTATTTAACATTAAAACAAGAGCCAACGTCAAAAGAGAGAAATTCTTTATAATGAATTCAAATCAGTGTTTAGAGTTCAACTGTGAATTTATTCAAACGAAGCTCGACTTGCCGGCGGCGCGGGGGCGACAGAGGAAGGTTTGTGGGCGGCGGGGGCGGTGATTACGCTCTTTATAAAGTATTCTATTCTAACGAGGGTTTATTACAGGGCCACTCGTAATTGGCCTGTTTTGATCTTGCGTGGTAGGGGTGAGGGGCGGGAGGAAGAGACTTAAGCTTGGGCCGTAATGAGTAAAGAGAGTGAGTTGTAGAGGTTATCGACGTAGATCATTTTCTCGTGCTATTGTATAGGGTGTACGGAACATTTAAAAGGAATGGTATACACTACTGGTGTCTGTGTTTCTTGGAAAATACAATTTGGGATTATTTCAATAGTGAATACGTATGTTTTAAACAAATGTATACCTTTGTTGGTGACACGATCGCTTTTTTTATGATATGTAAGCGACACACCTCTCAGAGCTTTTAATCGTAAAGATCTGACACTGACACTGCGTCCGTCATCCTGAGGTATAAGTTGACAAGTTGCAGGTACCTATAATTTCACCAGCACCCTGGCCCTTCAAAACCGGCACGCAGTAATGCTTACATTTATTGCTTGGCGGCAGAAATGGGAAGGTTCTTACACAAGGAGCTCTACTGTTGCTACATCATTTGAGTATGTGGTCAAGCACGCAGACCCTGTACGCCACTTGTTTTCCTTGACTGCTTTCACTTGTTTTAGAACTGATGATCCGAAATGTCACAGGGATCATTTTAACTCTAGGTGTGCAAGCGAAATTCGTATTTTCTTGGATTGGAATCGGACTTAGTGCACAAAAGACATCCGAAGTGGGTCCAAGTTTTCTAGCATTTGCATCGTCTCGAATTCAGAACGAATACATATGAGATTAATTTAATCGATATTGTAACTATACAATATGAAAATATTGGGGTTATTTAGGCAGGTACAGCGGTGGTAATCCAGAAGAATAGTTGAATAGTGATTGTGAAATTTCTAACTTACGTATATTTGTTAGTGTTTGGCAGCAGTCACCAGTCACATCCGATAGAAGAAGAACCAATACCTGATAGAGGAAGACATATCATTCTCACGTTTTGGCCATAATTAGCATAAAGCACGTGTCAAATCTGTATAAGTAAATTTCTCAACTGCATTTCAGTCAATCTCTATCAACCAACCAACCAAAATGGTTTAAGGAGTTCCAAATAATGTCTCCGGAACTTAAGCAAAGCCAAAGTCAACTCTATCTGCAAGCGGTATATCCTGCTGATCAACGAACTAGGCTCTAGCATGGTCATAGAAACAGGCCCGTAGTGCCCGGCATCATTCCTGGAGCATGAAGCGTATAAAATCTCCGGGTGAGGTTCAACTGTCAAACAACTACGGATATTGACAATCTCAACATTCCAACCAACCAAATCATCCAATAATTTCTACCTTTTATGATACACTGGTGACACCGACCGTAGAATAGTTTAGCGAAAGAAGAAGAATGCAGAAAACTCGGTCCTCAAGCTTTATTGTAACAGATGATAAAATAGGCCTATATAATTTATATAGTAATCGGCGTGAAGTTTTACAATAAGAATATTTGTCATATGTGTGATTATGATGGGAGTGACGAATAGAACAAACGTAAGAATATAGTGAAGGAAAAGAGCCAGGAACCAGAGTAGGATGATAAAAAGGTGGGATGACGACGATGGAGGACAGCCCCGTCACACGATTACCTTCATCTGCACTATGGTATAAATAGTAATCTAAAAAAAATTTAAAATCTTGCAAGTCGAAGAAGGTTTTTAACTAATGGGAGACTTATAAAGTCACCAATCCACATTATACGATATAGAGGGGGAACGTAGGGCACTGGTGATCAGAAGTAATATGCTGGCACGCAGGTTCGCTCGATGTAGTAAGCAAGTAAACATTACAATCTTCAAAGCCTACTGCCAATCATTCTACACGAGCAGCCTGTGGACTGTGCATGAATCCAATACAATAATGGTTATAGAATGTTTGAGAGCTATCCGCAAAAAACAGCCTCATTGCTCTGCAGACTGCGGGCAGCACCAACACAATTTTACTAGTCATCCCTGATAGATTTGACGTACCCATTATGAAATCTTTTATTCAGGTCCTGATCGACTAATCTCAAAGGAATCTATTGGATCGGGATGCAAGTGTGATGCAAATATGATGTCGTTATCCAACAGCGTTTAAGTTAGTCGGTGAAATAGATTATAAAAAAATTAAAATCCTTTTATATACATTTTTAAGACTTTATAGGCCTGAAATATAGGTATACATTAGTCTTGCATTAGAATAAACTAATAAAATTGAACAAAATCCAGACTTTATTTACAATTATGAGAGATTTTCATAGTAAATTCTTGCTTTGTAAACAATAGGACGTTCGATGACTGTGTTCTGACTAATGTTTGTAGCCTTTGCCGGTAAAGACGTTCGAGTGTGACGTCATTTCGGTTCAGTTTCGAATACGACATTCGGGTGTTGTGAACACAAATGAAAAGAAATCGGTCGACAACTGAGTTATCGTAAGGTTCTGAAGCGAGCCCCAGTTCGAACTTCCGATCGCGTCCGTACGCATGCTGACGACGACGACTGATCTTAGTTTCCTTCTAGCCTGCATCGGCGGCGAATCGGCTTAATGCTACAATTGTGGTTAAAACATGATCACCTCAATAATAATAATGTCGTTGACTATAACTAAGTATATGTCGATGATGAGATAATTTACACGACAGGAGAAAACAGACAAAATTTGGTGAGGCCCACCCACTGAGGTCTTCTAGTTCATAGTGTCCACCTACCGCACCCTAATTGGAGTGTTTTCCAGCGACTGAGGGTAGTCACTGACTGAATAGATTAGTTAACCGTAGATAGCGATCAATTTAAATCACGGCGCTTTTATATGCTCGTTGGCTAATTTACTGGCGTATTTGTAAATCACTCTTATTATAGACCTATCAATTTGCATCGCTTGTTCGTGTTTACGATTTCACATCTTTCGCGGAATAATAGCTTTAATTTTATTAACCATTTTAAAGAAAGGAGGAGGTTATTATATATGTTTTTAGATTTCTCCCTTAATTGTAGTCCGTTTTTGAAAATTCTTTTTTGTTTGAAAAGGTGGTGATCCCATTGTCACCAAGTCAAAATCTGATAAGAGAATCCATGGAAATCGATGAAAATCCTCAAATTTTAAAGACATGTGTGTCAATACCGATTTCTCCATGAATTGTGGACCGATTTTGAAAATTCTTTTTAGTTTCAAAGAGTATACTCTCGAGGTGGTCCTTGATGCCAACGATGCTGTTCCGGGTTCGTTTCGGTTATTACAAATAAAAAAATATTTTCTTTAAATAATAGTCGACTGTCCATTTGGCACAATCAAAATACATGTTATCAATAAATTACCGTCACCATGATAACCAGAAAAAAAAGTATAAAATGTACAAAGGAGTTTGTAACAGTTAGTAACTAGGAAGTTAGAATCTGATGAGGGCATTCCATGGAAATCGATAAGCAAACTTTGAGGTCGGTTTTTTTTCCAATGATAAAGTTGAATAATTTGAATATTTCTTTATGTTATCGTAAAAATATTCAGAATTAATAACATTTTACCACAGGAATTAGATTTATTTTAAATGATGTTATTGATTGTTTCCAATGTACGAAAAAAATAAAGGTTTTCTCAAATTTTATTTATTTATACTCTGTTGCACCTATAATAGTACAAATGGCGGTCTCTATGCAATGGCATTCTTTACCAGTCAACCGGAGAGCTAGGTTCAGAATAATTTGGATGCTGATAAACAACACAATTTTGGGAAAAAATTTAGATCTAAAGATTTTTTCCTTGTTTTTGATAGTTTATTCCAAAGTTTACTCGTAAAATGAAAACTTTTGTTTTCGATGTGATATTTTTCAATATTTATTTATATTACATGCGAAACAACACGTTCAAAATCAAAAATCAAGATTACACTTGAAATCGTCACATTTAAACAATTTTTAAAACCATACTGTCTTATCGTGTATATAAACCCTAATAGAATAATATCCTCCCTTTAGTAGAGTTGCCTTTACATGATTTTTGAACTTATCAAAGGATAAGTCCAAAACAGCTTTTGGAATCTTATTATAATACTGAATTCCTTGTCCCACAAAAGAACCGAGAACCCTCTGAAGTCTTAACTTCGGTAAAACGAGCTTCCATTTATGTCTAGTATTAAAATTATGTACGTCACTCCGTTTATTATACAATTCATTATTCAAAGGCACAAAAAGTATATAATTGAAAAAAAAAACTGTGATGCATGGTCAATATGCCAATATCCTTAAAATTCTCCGTAAGTGAGGTACGTGAGCTTAATTTATATATCGCTCTAACCGCACGTTTCTGCAAAATAAAAATTGTTTCTATATTTGAAGTAACGACTCACAATAAAATACCGTACGACATTATACTGTGAAAGTAACTGCAGTAAACGGTTCTGGCTGTCTCAACGTCAGTAAGCAGCAGTACTAAGTGTCCAAATATGTGGGTTCCACTAAAGTTTTGAATCTAACTTTATTCCCAATAATAATCTCAGTACAGAGTACTACAAAAACCGACCTCAAAAGTACGTGGAATTACATATAATTACCAAGTTTTATTGAAATCGATTATCGGTAAGTGCGCAAACCCGGATTAATCCCCTAGTTCGCCACTAAACGGGACTTGACACAGGAGATAATAAAAATCGGTTCTCACAACTCAAAGTATATTGAGAGAGAAAAACGCCTTGAATTGGACAATAGCAAAATTAACCATTAAAATAATTGCTCCTTATAATAAAGTTTAGGCGCTATTTATAAAAATGAATCTTCATGCGTGAACAGCCATTCTTAGAGGTGGATGATTTTCTTCAAAATTAAACGGGACCACTATGGAGGTACCCTCTTTCTAACAAAAAAAGAATCATGAAAATCGGTTCACAAATACCGGAGTTATCGTGTAACATACTTGAAAAAAAACATACGGTCGAATTGAAAACCTTCTTCTTTTTGTTGGATAATGCGTATTATTCCACTGAAGAATATAGGGAAATGGTCTTGTAATATATGTTGTAATTTATAGATTATTAGGTATAGATATTATTTTACAGAAATGAATAAAGTACATAAACTTTATGCATACAATCATTATATTAACATAATTATTATTATATTATTTAATATGTTCTTACATTATTTCACATAACTACATTGACTATGTTAAAATTACGTAGTACAAAACTTGTGCTGGATATTTGTAATTTTTTGAAATGTAACATTTATTACTATTTGCAACGATTCTTGTAATACAATATATTGTATATAATAATGTAAAGTTTACAAGATAATAAAATAAATCTAAATCTAAGTCGGTTAAAAAGACAGTAGTGTCCTCCAAATCCAATTGTACATTATTAATTTTAATGTCAGTTGCTACATTTTTTACATTAGGTAGCGTAAACATAACACATTTAGTTTTCTTGGAGTTGAGGTTAAGCTTGTTTACAGTAAACCAATTTTGAACTTTAGAGAGAGCGTTGATTGAATCGTCCATGGAACTGCATTACTATACTGCTTTCGTTTGCTAATATTAAGTAGATTATTCCAAGCGCGGCCTACTGTAACAAAACAAGTACGAATTCAATTGAGAATTTAATTAAATTTTGTTTTTCTCTTTACGAACCTCCCCCAATGTAAACGGATTAGAACACGATGGGTGTATTTAGACATAAATTTGTACTATTGTATATAGTTATAGTTTTGATTGTTCGCATAGTTGGTGATGCCGACACGGATTCGGTTGCGATTGAAAAAGAAAATGAAAATTTCGAAGCGTCAGAGAGAAGGTTTATCGACACATTGAATGATGAAGATTGGCACGTGGCACATTTGAAGGAAACAGACTTTGAAGAAGAAGACCCTGTGAGAACGAGAAGACTCAATGCAGAATGTTTACCGGAGACTTTCGCGCAAAAGGTAAAAAGATACAGAAGAACTCTACGGAATGATGCTGCTCTGATTGAATATGTATCAGCGCAAGCGCTTCATGTCGAAGAAAGTCAATTAATTCAGTCACGGTGCAATGGAACCGACATTAAAAATAATACACAGAATTACCCCAGCGCCACTAATACTTCGAATACTATTAAACCTACCTCTGAATCGGAAATGGCAGCTGTATTTCCTATCATGGAGTATCCAAGTACAGGAGGAAATGTTCAATTGGAAGAATTAGAAAAGAAATCCGAGAGCGAGCCACCGGTCAGTAAGAAAGATAATGATGACGTTATATTTAGGGCGTCTAAAACGGAAATAACAAACGACACAAAAGTTGACAACTTCACAAAAGGGTCCGTAAACCAAACGTTATTCAATACAACAATTGTTCCACAGTCAATTGATACACAAATTAATGCTATGTCAAACGATACTGCAGCGAAAAAGGGTACACCAACAGTTTCGACAAATAAAGAAGACAAAAAATCGACGGAAACGTTAAACAACGGCCCTGAAATTGTACATCAAGCTACGACTCCGAAGGTAAAACGTAAGAAAGAACAGCGCGATTCGAGACGCGGGGAGTACATGTTTAGCTCCCAAGAGTACTACGATGACGTTATAGATTTTGATGCAAGTGTATGTCCAGATGATGTAGAACAAACTGTTTTAGAATTGGACCTTTTAAGAGCCTATGATGTAGAATGCGAACTCGCGCTTGAATGGTTAAGCTTAGACGATTGTGAGGATTTTAATTGTGATAATTCTTACCTTTGATATAAAGATTATTTTGATTTTGATTAGAATGATAAACTATTATAATCGTAGTTCTGTAAACATTAGTTCAAAAGATATATTACTCAAATTAATAATATTTTCGCTCGTTTTCATTCCCTTTGTAAGTTTTTGTGTATATGAAGTCTGAGCATAATGTTGTGTACTGTACTCAATAAACTGTTAGGTGTATGTATTAATAACCTATACTTTAGCCAAATTTGATGTAGAATGTTTAATAACAAAACGTTGCTACGCAACCAATGATGGCTTAGGGAAAGAACATTTTTTTCAATGCTAATTATTAAGGCTTGCTCTGCCCACGATCTGCTCCCTTAATTTGAATGTAAATAGGTAAGTAGGTAATTAGGTTACGTAGAAGTAATACTTACCTAGCTAATTATTATAAAGTTTACAAAATACATATTGATACGTATGATTTAGGAATAAAAATAAGTGTTTGTATCCCATTAATATTTACTGCTATATGGTTTTAAGAATTTATTTGATATTAATTTACTACATATTATATCATCCAGTATCTATTTCCGATTTTGAACTTGAATTACCACCAGAACTCGAATGTTTGCAATCTCTACCTTCAAATCAAAAAGTCACTAGGGATGACACAGTTTTACTAATAATTAATTACGGGTCATTTTTATATCATTTTTAGTGATTTGAAACTTCTGTTGAATAATATTCATTATAAACATGGCATCAAGATTTAGTATCATCCATAATCTAGTCGAATTTCGCAGGAGAATTTTGAAATTATGGTAACTGTGAAAGGGTCTTGTAATGGAAACCCTAAAAATCATATGTTTTTGTTTGTTGACGTTTATTCTACATCGAATTTGGCTGGAGTATAATTAAATGTTTTGTTAATTAAAATCTTTTATTGAAGAGACATTCGTCTGTAGAAATACTTGCAGCGGGCTCTGTTGGTAATTGCAAACTTTATTTACCGATACCACTACCAGCTAGCTGTGTGTGAAGTTATTTTCGGAAAATGATTTCAGATGGCGCTGTACGGTAGAACAAGCTCAAGGTGTCTTGCCTACGTGTTGTCTACAAAAAGGTTATTAACCGCTACGAGAAGTTCAGGAGTGTTCCGATAGATGGCAATGTACTTGCTAACAAAAAAATATTTTTCTGTAGTAAAAATAATTAATTAAAATAAGTAGGTAAAATTATTGATATCGTTCATAAGAAGTATGTGAGTTTTCGCTCTTACGTGGCAAGTTTAAGTAACAGAAGCTATTATATTCTGTTAGTTGATTACTGTTATATTACAATTTTAATGAGTCCATATGGAGCCCATATATGTTCTACGATAGGGTGTAGTTTAGAAAGAAATTCTTGTAGGAAATGAAACTACGTTTCTGGATTTGAATCGTGTATAATTGTTTTTCAAACAAACCAAACGTTTCGGGCTCTTTACACGTCCCATGGTTTTTGAGGTGATGAAGTCATCAACCAGTTATGTCTAATATTAATGCAAACCACCTTATTTTTCACTAAACTTACAAAAGTTATTAATTAACATACTTTATTTTTAAATTTTAAAAGGAACTTATTAATAAATATCGGAAACTAGAATAAATTATAACATATTAATTAGTACTGTTTGGGATTTTTCATCAACGGAAATACTGGATCCCAAACTGATGATACGGAGGAACCATTTTCCCTGTTGAAATTAGGATGTTATTTAATTTCAATGGCCTCTCCCAGCACCCTGTGTAGATAACGGCCTTCTTTTGAAGGAGACACACAATTATCACCAAGAGTTCTCTCTAAGAATCTTAGAAACAATTATAATAAAAATATTTATTTATTTTCACTCACAAAAGCAGTTTATGAGCTAATTGAATTTATGTGACATAATAAGAGTTAAACTAAGAGCCAATTACAGATCCTCACAAATAGAAACGTAATATAAAAATGCTCAATTTAAGTAGCATAACTTAATAAGTAAACCATAAAATTACAACCGCAGTTGCAAGCGTCACTATGAGTCAAAGAAATGCCCACTCAGTGCTCTCCTCATGTAAATAAATAAATAAGACCTGGGGTTTGTCAAACTAAATTGAATGTGTAGGTTTATCCATGACATTAAATCTGGAAGAATAGTTTTATTTACTATAATCACGTCTCTGTAATTTAAATTATTGGGTGATATTTCGTTTCTTGTACCTATTCGTTCTATGAGACATTATCACCCTTTTGAAGTTCCCTTGGCGAGGATTAACTATAGACAAAATAGTTTTCTATGTAGAGCTAGCAAGAGCTTGAATAGTGTGCTGAGCAATCATGACCTGGAAGTTGATGCATTCAATTGTAATCTTGATGCGCTAAACTGTAAACTCACGGACATTCTGTTTACCTAAGTTTATTAAATAATGTGTGATTAACGCAGGCATTGCGATGTTATATTTATGTAAGTGCATGATATTAAGAAATACTGTTTATTGTTCGTTTGTTTAATACTTGTGTATGAGTTGTCTGAAGCTATAGGTGGAAGCCTGTAATTGGCTTTATGTTACGTTCCTGGTTTTATTAAATGTAAGAGACTGTTGGTTTTCCATGAACGAATAAGTAAATAAATAAATGTATAACTATCGCGAAAACCTTTGAACTCCATAAGAAATTCTTGGTTTCGTCTTATTTATGTTTACAAGTATTGTAAGCCTTAGTGAGTCACCAATGTAAGCAATGTACGGTCTAACTCAGCCGGCTCAAATACGCGATGAGGAAGGTATTAGAAACCTTATAATAACATGAGCCAAGGTTTGTGGGTCGAAAAGGAAACCTGAAGTTGCTAGCTTCTCTACAAGACGTCTTTTTATCAAAATGTATTAGAAATTGGTATGATAAATAGTCATTTATATATAATTTATTTGAAAAAACTACAGCTTGTATAGAAGTATGTCTTCATTGTGTCTGGCCATTTTAATTTACATTTTACAAATTTACATTTGCCTACAAGTACTTCAACGAATTAAACTTTTATTTTAATAACATGGACGTGCACACGTCAATTAAACGCGGCGATGGTTAGCTGGCTCAATTAATGATAATAATTGTAAAATAAAAAAAATAAAAAAAAAGGAGTGTGCAAAGGGTGCAGAACGCATGCATGAGATTCTGTTATGTGATACCTAGAAGAAGTAGAATTACACCACATCTTATTCAGAGACGGCAACTCAATATGTCAAACACTTGTACGCTCAAATATGCATGTTTTCTGTTCAGGTTGCTACACGACGGGTGTCCGTTGTATTTATACGATAAATTGAGCCCAAAAGAAAAAGAAAAAAATGTACTTTCACTTAGGGATAGAGGTCCCATGTTATGTGTGCCAAAGATGAGATTGGCTGGCGCAGGAGGTTGCTTTAAGTACGCATCCGCTAAAATTTGGAATGATATACCGCCACCCATCCGTAAAATCCAATTTAATTGTACACTTCCAACTTTTCGTAAGTACTGTCGCGAATGGCTACTTACACAGCAGGTTCTTGCGCTTGCAACATACAGATACTGATAGGATTGATTTTTTATTTTTATTTTAAGTCTCGATGTCCTGAAATAACTGTTTATAATATTTAAATAAGGTTATGGCAGAATAACAGAGGCCGTGGGACCCCCGCGACCGCTGAGTCATAGACCGTTTTGTCGGATTATTTTGTACCACTGTATTCTTTATAAAATGTATCAATGTACCATGTACCTATTCCGACAAATAAATGAGTTTATTATTATTATTATTATTAAATGTAACTAGATGTCAAAATAATGAAAAAGATATACTCAGTATAGAGTACTAAAAACCCACCTGAAAAGATATATTACATATATTTGCCAAGTTTTATCGAAAGCAGTTACCGGAACACGAATCCGGATTTATCCCGTAGTTTGCCACCTTCACAGGTGGAATATTTCTTCAAATTTAAATGGGACCAATACTGAAGCAACCTCTTTCCTACAAAAAAAGACACAAAAAAATATCGAGTTCTTAGGTTTTCGCGATTGTTATACATAGGAATAAAACTATTTTTCCGGATTTAAATCGCGTATATTTGTTTTTTCAAACAAACCGACGTTTCGGGCCCTTTACAGGTCCCATGGTCACGGTTGACTTCAACCGTGACCACAAAAAAATAATTAAAAAACGCAATCGAGTTGAGGACTCCGTGTTTTGAAGCCGGCTAAAAACAAAACAATCTTATCTCTTTTATTATATTATTTATACTGAGGTACATACATACAAAAAAAATGCAGTCGATACCATAATATGGGATAGTCAACATTTGAATCACGTCAAATACAAATGTTAAAGGTTATAATCACTGAAGTTAGAACATTTTATTGGTTAATGCACTGAAAACAAAAGAGAAAGAAAGTGTATATTATAAAAATGTACTATTTAATCATATAATATTAAAGTACACAACGTGATTTGGGGTCAGCTATTGATTTATACGAAAGTGATCAATTATTTGCAGATAAAGGCATTCTCATTACTACCATGTAGAAGCATAGTTGTGTTCCGAATTGATAGAAAGATACGACGTGCCAATGCAACATGGTTTTATGACGTAGTCAGCCAATCTGTATGTGAAATTAAGATACATCATGGATAAATCATCAGTATTGCAAATATCTATAGGTGGTTGTCACAGTTCTGCAGGTGGGCTATCAAATTGCAATAGCTATTCTGGGGTAGCACCCCTATGTTGTGGTACCCCAGGGTTCTGTCGCCAAGCTGTAATGTGAGCATTATAGCGTACCGGTTTTGAAGGGTAAGGGTGCTGGTGCAATTACAGGCACGTGAGACATGTCAATGTCAACTTATGTTTCAGGGTGACGGGCAATGACAGTGCCCCCACTGTTCCTTGTGGTTTAAAGCTCTGAGTGGCACTGCAACTGTTGCAGACAGGCGTGTCGTTTACCACCAGGCCTACGATTTGTTCGTTCCGCTACTTGATATCATAAAAAAGTTACAGTGCCATACAGAGCTTTAAATCGCAACCTGTTAAACTGAGACACAAGTTGACAAGTCTCATGTGACTGTAAATTCACCAGCACCCTTAACCTTTCACAACAATGCTCATATTACTGCTTGTCGGTAGAGATAGGTAAAGTGGCAGTACTTACCAGGACGAACTCTTTCACAAGAAGCTCTACTGATATAAATATATGGCCAACGGCTATGGAGTGGAAATCCCTGCCTGCACGCTTATTCCGTGAACGCTACAAGTTGGGCATTTTCATTCTCGAATGAATAGGCATTGTTTATGAGTCTGGTGTCGACCTCATTGTCACTTTCCGTCAGTTGAAATAGAGGTCAAATGCACGCCTGTTTTATAAAAAAAATCCGATACAGTAAATTGCGAAGTATATTAAATATTACATAATATGTACTATACTAAATAAACATTAATGACCGTAAAGTAGAATAGCTATATACAAAAGCATTTTAATACTCGATCACATGCCTAGCATGTATAAAACGATAGCGCTGTCTTGCCTCGTGACTCAGGGTGACGTCACGTGTGAAAGGGCATTCGCTACCAGGACACCAGGAGTCACTAGGAACTATACGTTGAACTCCAACAATGCTCTAAAGCTCTAACGTTGATAGAATAAAGCGCAAAGTTGGATGGCTAGCCCGGAGATCAAAGCGAGAGAGACAACGGCGCAAGAGAAATGCAACTTAAATGCATACAACTTATTGTCCAATTTTGGTTGTCATGGCACCAGCTTTGATCTTTTTTGTGGTTCTTTTCCATTTTCGTCTGTGACTGAACACAAGCTGTTATGGATTTTCACACACAACGTTTAAAGTACAGTTCTCTTTAACAGTTTAAGTGGTGTTTAGAATGTTCTCTTATTGAGCGAGCTGATTGTATGCTCTGGGAATACTCCCGCATGAAAAGGACGTTGAATTGTCGTGTTTATGAAACAGAAAGAGACAATAGACCCTCTCTGTATGATTAACGATCTCTCCCGCGTGAAGGTGGCAACTAATTATCGAAAATCAGTGAAATTTTTAAACGTTAATTATTATTCAACGAAATTAGAAGGAATCAAGTTTTGCAAATGATAATTATTTTTCATAGAGCTATTGTAACTTTTTCACATTTAGGATGCAAAGTATTGGATTTTTTTCTCTCGTGACAAAGGCTTTTCTTTTTAATTAAGCGGAGATAAAGTGTTTATCTCATCAACTGGGCGTCGCCAAGTTAAAAATATGTTACTGCGGATTACAAAGTTTGCAAAGTCGGCGACGAGACATTTTAAATTTTTGTCTGACTTCGTAATGTTTGTTGTGGAATACTTCGCTGTTAAATCTGTTCATTACCAACTGTAGGGACTTCGAAATGCAGTTTGTTTACTTAATTTGTTCATAGTTGTTACATAAAGAGCTAAAGTTTCAAATGCAATCTTTTCATCTAAGAAAAATCAGTAGAAAATAATTATCTGCGTAATGTTTTCTTGTGTTTTTTTGCCCACCAGATACAGTCATATTTTACTAATGACAGTAGGAGCAAATGCCTCTATTGAAATAACGACAATAGATATTTGCGAGAAGTACGGCACGTCGTCGGAACAAAGAACCGACTTTAACATTGTTGTTCTTATATTAGATAAAAACCTGGTTTCTCAAAATAACATAGAAATAAAGACAGACTTGTAACATTGAGTGACCATTTTGAGTTAACATTATCAAACAATGAGTCCTTAATACTTAGTAGTACCCTGTCGTATCACACTAAAGTAGTCGTAGAGTCGTATCACACACAGAGGGTGTGTGTTGTGTCCCACTCCAAACTCCCGGGGTGGGATGCGGGACGCTTAGCCACGTCTCGCCGCGTTGCGTCACGTGGCACGTCCCGTGCGGGTACCAGGATTGCAGAGCACAATAGGAGTAATCTCCAGCTTTGAGAGTGAATCACGGAGTTCGCGGTTTCGGATCAGCTGTTATACGAACGCTCACACAAGTTGCGAGGTCGATAGGTTAGTATCCAGGCGCTTGTTTAACTTGGGCGCAGCAAAAACGACAACTACACTAGGTATTGTATCTTACATCTTTTTTATTTAGATTTCTTTTCAATTTGATCGCTGAGGTTATTCTATTCGTCACTAGAGACGCATGGTAACTACTAAAACTAAACCAACAAGGTGCTTATTTGTAAAATTAGCAGCGGCACAGTTTACTCAATGCCAGTTAAACATGTCAGACATATTGGCGTTACATTAGGCGAAGAGATTACGAATTTACCGCAGACTCTGGAAGCAAACGCTAATTGTCTTTCAGAAATAGACGTACGTACGCTCGTCTAATTCCACCCAGTCTATTTTGATTGCTTTTATATTTGTAACTTTAACCCGCGCAGGTAAAATAAAGATTTCGCTTCATCTTTTGTCAATGGAAAAGAAGGCTATTAATGAAAAAGAAGTCAGTACATAAATTAATAAAAAATTCTACTTATTCAGATTATTATTGATAGCGTATGTACCGCAAAAACATGCGGTACTTGAAAGTACTTCAAATTCTTATTGGCATTAAACTAAACAGAAAGATTGCACATTTATCGCGAACGTACCTACGCGGTAATTATGAAACAGAAATAACTGTACACCCGCATGGCGTATTTAAACCTGTTTGTGTATATTTTAAATTCGTAACAAACTTCTCGCCCTTTTTTTGTATTACAAACAGTTTTTGTGAATCGGTTCATATGCAGAGTTAACAAAACACAAACGAGAGTATTTAATTATAAATACTACAAATAATAACAATTGTGTTTCGGGCCCTTTTTAGGTTCCATGGTCAGCCGTGGCCAGTAAAGAGGTTGAGTTTCATTTCCTATGTGTAACAATCACGAAAACATTTTAAAGTTTTATTTAAAATTACATTGTGCTATTTATAGCAAACTAATATTGCAAATCTAGAACACTGAAAGAAATATGATTGAAATAAACAGTGTATTGTTTAAGGTAATAAGTAAATAAGATAAGGTGAAATCGATACCCCTAATTCGTTAGGTTGTTGTAGTATTCGCACTACGACAACACGACAATTTTTGAACACGAGATGTCCAAAAAATTAAGTTCCACCAACTTATTCATTGCAGCTATCGTAATTAAGGTGCATCTTGCTTGCTTCTTCGCCCACCAAGAACAATGATTGCACCAACAAGCACAATGATTGCACCAACAAGCACAATGATCACAGTAACTTAAAAAAATGATTTTAATCATTCTGTGAATTAGCAATTCGTCAAACTAGCTCAAAATTCACTTGATTGATTCCGTTTTTAAAAAAGGATAAGGCTTTCGTTTCGACAGTGAATTGAATTACTCTGTGAACCGATTTCGATGGTTCTTTTTGTACTGATTTCAATGGCACAATTATAATTATTTCAGTGTAAGGTTTAAGTAGAGCTCCTTGCGAAAGTGTTCGTCCAGGGTAGATAGATAGATAGATAAACACTTTATTCACTGATAACACAAATACAGATTAAGCATAAAAGAAAAAACAAAACATTATTGTCATAGCAGTGAAACGGCACTGACTCAGCATATGCCAGTTTCCTAACCGCTCACGCGATGCGCTCTTCCTACCGCAAAATGGCGGCTATTTGGTTTCGCAAATTAGAAAAGCATTCAGTTTAAATATAAGTTTTTATAAATAAAAATTATTATTCTGCATTGCTAAATAAATACCCTCCGTACTACCAACAAAAATATCTCAAATAAAATGCAGTAATACACCGCAAATCCTGCACTTAAAAAACACTAATGAAATTTTTGGTTGGATAAACATGATAATATTCCGTTTGAGTGGTTCTAACGTTTACCATGAAATTACTCCTTAAAGTATAGTTTATAAACATTTATATTCAGGGTAAACTTAAAAAACACTACTTAAGGTATGTTTTCAATAAATAAACACCGAAATCACCAGCCCAAACAATAACACACACGATTGTCGTGACGTATTTTTGACGTTGTTTATTTTTTTAAATGACAGATCCAGGCATTAAAAACTTTATGGTTTGCTAGAGTAGCTACCGAAATAGCAGTTAATATTAGTTCTTTTACCTGTTATAACTTCGATATCCGATAAATCGGTATAAAATCATTACCGGCACCTCTAGGTGTGGTATGCGTCTACGGCTGCATGTATCGCGTGAGAGGTGAAGGCGCTGGTTTTCAGTCAGGACCAACGAGAGGGATTAAATTATTTGAAACCAAAACTATAACGACTATGATTAAAGTTATACATTGACAATAATAATATACATAGTAAAGTGTAAATAGTGCATCTAAAATAACCTGTTTGACATGTAAGTGCATGATCGAATGTCTATATAATTACAGCTGTAGGAGGAAGTTGTGACTGTAAAGAGGTTTTAATGTTGTGTAATGTAATTAATATTATAATATAATTATATACATAATAAGAATAGATCAAAGCAACAACAAAATTCGATTCTAGACAGACTACATTAAAGAATAAAATTGGATGTCTCGTTGCGTATAGGTGGTGGAATATTATTCCAGCACTTTGAGGCCGAGTATTTTAAACTACCTCGAAAAGTAGTAGTAGTAGAAAGGGTAGTACTGCCACCTTATCTATTTTTGCCGCCAAGCACTAATGTCTGCATTACTGTGTTCCGGTTTTGAAGGGTAAGGTTGCTGGTCAAATTACAGGCACATGGGACTTGTCAACTTATGTCTCAAGGTGACAGGCGTAGTGGTAGTGTGCCTCAGATCTTTGCAATTTAAAGCTGAAACTGAGTGGCACTGTAACTGTTATGGACAGGCGTGTCGCTTACCATCAGGCGCACGACTTGTTCGTCCCGTCACTTGATGTTATAAAAAAAAACACACGTACGGCACCGAAGTTTCTATTTCCAAATTATCCATCACATTCGTTAGGGGCGTATACCTCAGGGAGATGAATTTAAAATACTCGACGGGTTCATTCTCCAGCGGCAAGCTTCCCCGATTGTTTTTTGTTAATACCATCCGAAATAAACAGTCGGTCCCGCGGGAACACCAATATAATACCGCTGGTGGTTGTTAACGACGATTTTAAAAGGCCGCTGGCTTTCAATTGCTTTGAATTAGAACGTGCTGGGTGAATGTAAATAAATTTTAAATAAAAAATACAATACATGCATTGACTTACAATTATATGGACGTCGGGTCCGCGCTAAAAAGT
>NW_020653945.1:1066624-1096052 GCF_003589595.1 Hyposmocoma kahamanoa
AAAAAAACACATTACGGAGGAATGGTTAGGCACAAGCCAATATCGCTACAAACAATGTATTGCTTCGTATTGATAGCTGATGAGCGCTGGGAAGTTACTTCTTAATGGTCCTGTTTGAGGAGTATTCGACACAAAAGACAGTATAAACCAAAAAAGAAATATCGAATATGTCAGATGAATTTGGTCGGTGAGAGGGTAGTAAGGGGGAGCCCTCGCGGCAGCACATGGTTCCTAGATTGTTTTCTATAGTAAAACAATGCTGAGTACAAATAATCAGCCTATTTATTACTCATAAACAATTTACAAGCTGAAATAATAAGTATAAAAAATAATTCGATATAGATATTCAATAACGAAATTTCAGAGCATCATTGGAGTAACATGCTTCAGGTTCAAATGTTTGTCTGAGGGCGCTACGCATATCTACCCAAAGAGGCCATGTGTCGCCGAGTGTTTTCGTTGCGCCGATAAATAAGATACATTGGAAACAATTATAATATAATAATAATAACGCACACACTCAACATAGCCCCGCACTAACCGTTACCGTAACCGTTCGGCCACGGAGGCAGTTAAAAAGTTTTTATCTTAAATTGGTATTCCTGGGTATTTAATTCTGGACCTCCTCATGTAGCGCTCACAATGCTAACCGCTGAGCGATCGAGCTCGTCAGTACATAGGAATCACGATGATAATGGTAAACCCTAAATTAATAATTTAAAGCTAAGGAAAACAGTATAAGCCTCAGCTGTTTTCGAGTTTTCAGGCTTCGCTGTTTATTTGGAAAACGGTTATTAATTAAATATTATACCTTTAAATATCGAAAAAAAAACTAGAGTTGCTAAATATGTAAGGAGGATTTTACAATACACGTGACAAACACAAGATCATAAACAAAGTGTCTCGGGACTATAATATAATTTAAATTAAATTACTTTCACAGATTAATTAAGACAGACGATCACAATCGCGCCTTCAATTAATTCGCCCGTTAATTGGACCTATTAACCTTCCTGCCACGTTGGGTTGGTGTCAAGCCGGTGCTGCCATCGCGCGATAAATGCACTTCTTGTTTTAGGCTCATTTCCATTATCCCGTTTATTAACTATTTCTGCCGCCGAGCAGTAATGTGAGCATTCCTGCGTTCCGATTTTGAAGGGTGCTGGTGAAATTACAGGCATATTGTATTTGTCAAGTTATGTCTCAGGGCAACTTATGTCTCAGGCCCTTGAGTGATTCGATAATTATTTGTCTGATCGCAATCAATGTCATTCGTCAAGGCGACATCGTAGTGTGGCACCCACGTTGTTCTTTATGTATATCCACGACATTCCCTTCCGAAACGCAGAAGCAATCTGCTGTGCTGATGACACAGGCCCACGATTCATGCTTGCCTAGTGATAAATATGAAAATGTGAAGATTTTCTCTTAAATAAGTTTAATTTATTTAATTATTTTTTTATTTAATGGGCACAGTGGCAGTCCTCCTCAGATCTTTGTCTTTGAAAGCTCTGAATGGTACTGCAATTTTTGTGGACAGGCGTGGTGCTTGTCACTTTGTACCTAAAAAAACACTAAGAAATTAAGACCGTAAGAATCTCACCAGACCGCATTTTTTTGACGATTGTTAGTGTTGCTGGTGTGCACAAACGGAGCCTCTCTGCACCGCGTACCATTACTTTCCTGTAGTCTGGTGCACCCTGGACTACAATGACCGAGTTACTTGTTAGTTGTTGTATTGACTACTTTAGTACCATTTCGGATCGCCTTTTGGTATTCACGCCCAAATTCACACTAGATAATAGTGAAAATAACCAAAATACAGAGTGAAGTGAATTCGGTGTTGGATTTTATTTAGCGGTAATAACAATGGGTGCCTGCAGATCGATAGCTCGGTTGTTCACGTTCGTTTTTGTCGTTTCTATCAAAGTTAAATTCAATCAATCAAGCCGTTCGTCAAAAAATACGTTGTCAGTCGTCTATTGCTTACGCATTTACTCGTTTTGTTTGATCGCACGTGTCGATCATCAAAAAGTGGAACAAATCTGTAGGTACCATTAGGCTTCACATATCGCTGCCTTTACACAATAACGTAGAACACCATGATTTAGAAATAAGCGAAAAACACCGCTGCCAAGCAGTAATGTCAGCATTGCTGTGTTTCGATTTTGAAGGGTAAGGGTGCTGGTGAAATTACAGGCACCTGGGACTTGTCAACTTATGTCTCAGGGTGACGGGCGCAGTGGCAGTACCCCTCAGATCTTTGCGATTTAAAGCTCTGAGTGGCACTGCAACTGTTATGGACAGGCGTGTAGCTTCCCTCACGACTGGTTCGTAGTATAAAAAAAATCAAAAACTTTTATACGTAAGAAGAGGGCGATTTATTCATGATAAAGTTTCGCTTGTACATAGGGCGCACTATAAGTTTCTGGAACTGGCCACTTACATAAAAAGTAATTAGAACATTTGAAAATGGAACTCTTTGGCTGCAGTTTGTTTCATTTGACTGTCATTTGTTTTTACATGGTGGCGTCATTTTAGAAATTGGTTGTCTACATCATCACAGATTTAACTCGTTAAATTTTCGTTGTACGATTTTCTACGACTTTAAGTGTAATTTAACTAATATATATTTACTACATATATATTTTAACTATATATGAAATTTATCAAACTGCTTTTGGTGATGAACCACCATGCAAGGCGACTATTTATACCTGGTTTGCAGAATTCAAACGCGGTCGTGTGAATCTCAGTGACGAACTTCGTGATGGTCGCCCGTCCACTGCTGTGAACAAAAAAACATCGATGCTGTGCTCCGTATGATCAAAACAGACAGGCATGTGACATACCATGAGATTTGGGCATCTTTAGGCATAGGCATGAGTCAAATACAATCAATACTATACAAACATTTGGGTGTGAAAAAGCTGTGCTCTCGGTGGATCCCACAGAATTTGACTGAGGCTCAAAAAACCGATCTCGTCACTTGGTGCAATGCCATGCTTACCAGATTCAACGAAGGGGCGTCAAATTTGGAGTGGGACATAGTAACAGGTGACGAAACATGGATTTATAGTTGCGATCCCAAAACAAAGCAGCAATCGAGCGTATGGGTCTTTCGAGATGAGCCGAAACTAACCAAAGTGGCGCGCGTGCAAAGAGCCTCTAAGCGGATGATTGCTTCTTTTTTTAATAAAACTGGACACGTGGCTACTGTTGCTTTGGAGCATCGTTGTACCGTGAATAGTGATTGGTACACTACCATTTGTTTGCCGGAAGTTATTGCTAAACTCCGTAAAAATAACCGGAATCATGATGGATGTCGTATCATCTTGCACCACGATAATGCCAGTTCTCACACGGCCCGACAGACGAATGAATTATTGAAGGTGAACAACGTTGACCTTATAAGCCGTCTCGCGTACAGTCTCCTTGTGACACCTTGGCACCTTGTGACTTTCATTTATTTCCAAAAATTAAGAACTAGTTACGCGGTCAACGATTTTCATCACCTGAAGGAGCTGTCAAAGAGTATGAAAAATATGTTTGAGAGATTGTCACGGAGGAGTGGCATAAATGTTTTCAAAATTGGTTCATTCGTATGAAAAAGTGCATTAACGCTAACGGAGAATTTTTCATAAACAATAAATTCATTTCTGATCATTTATAGTATTATTTGTTATTCATTCCGGAAACTTACAGTGCGCCCCACGTATGCTTAGTTCAAAATCGTAGTATCATGCAATACTGCGTTAGTGTATAATATGTTCATTACAGTAACATCAGATACTGGGATGCAGAAAAGGGGCCTTCCCGCGCGACGTATGTGCCATTCCTTTCTTGTACATCTGGTCACAAAAATCGACGAGACTGGCTTCGATTGGCAAGTCCTTTCGCCACGATGGTAGCCACATACATTACATCTATGGGTAGCCATTGTAGTGTTTGTCATCTGTACGATAAGAAGAAGAAGGATACGATACTTCGGGGAAGAAAGGGCGTAAAAACGAATTTTATCAAATCATTGTCAGTGATGTAGTTTGATTAAATATTCATGATCTTTCGGTCTATTCGAGTAATGTCTTGCTATTCGGTTTTTAACTCGTCTTGTAAATTTTGTATTTCGACTTTGACGCCCTTTCTTTCACGAAGTATTAGATTGAGTACATATCTTTTTACTGTATTAATATGATTTTCGAAATATTTAGAAATTATTATTTTGTCCCTTAAAATTATCATAAAATTGGTCAATTTTGTGAAACCTTTGGATTGAAGATTACGACAGTTATTGTATCATACCCATATCATCATGAGCCTATCGCAGTCCATTGCTGGTCATATGAGTCTCTGAATGACAACTCCGCACGGTTTTTAGATTGTCGTCCATGTGTTGCCAGTAGCTTTTCACAGATCGTCACTCCATGTGGTCTCCTACACTATGTTTGCCGATCCGTGGTCTCCACCCAAGAACTCGTTTTCCCTATCGGTTACCGGTCCTTCGACAAACATTGCAGCCCACTGTCACTTTAGCTTGTTTATACTACCTGCTATGTCGACGACCATGGTTCCCTGTCGGATAACCTCATTCCTTTAGAGATACTACGAGTATGGCTCGCTAATGTTGTTACCCTCAAAAATAAAATTCAGAAAGCAACATTTTTGGCGAATTGAGAAAAAAAAAGTAACGCGCGAAATAAAACCAACATATCGTTTTTCATATCAAATAGAATTTTTGTCATATTTGGCACGAACCAAATGACATAAATCGCTGCTGGCGCGTACTTTATTCTTTTGCATCTATTTGGTCAGTTTCCTAAAACATTTTGAATTGCATCACTTTATTACATAGAGAGCGATAAATGTATTATTCTAAAACGTTTAGAATAAAAATAAACTAGCTGTTAGTGTAGACAGTGGTCTTCACAAAATCTCAAATTAATGAGAGCAATGTATATAATGTATACGCTTCTATAATAAAATTCCGATTGATATTAAAAATTTGCCATTTACGAGTACGAGGTTTAAAACTATATTGAAACAAAATCTTTATATAAAGGTTATTTATTATACAGTTTCTGCGCACTTGGATGTTAAAAATCCGTGGTAGTAACCCGTTTAGCTCTTTCAGGTAGTCTCGATCTAAGATGTTTAAATTAAATATTGTAATGATAAATGTATTAAAATGTATATTTACAAAGAGCAGTAACTAAAGTTTCTTGCTCATTCTTCTCAGGGGAATCTGCCTTACGAATGAAATGCAGAGTTTAATCGGTATGTCAATTTCAAGTGTTAGTTGCTTACATGTGAGATAAAGGTTTGATTTTCACTTTATTCTAGCACTGAATGCTCTCACTACGGTTTGGCGGCAGAAATAGGTAAGGTGGCAGTGTTACCCTAGATGAACTCTTTAATGAGAAGCTCTAACTGCTGCTGTAACTATACAACTTTCGCACATAAATTCCGAAAAACTCAGAGAAAGCCCGGATTCAAATTCAAATTCAAAATAATCTTTACTTCATAGGTAAGCATTATTACACTTGAAATCGTCACATTGGTTAAACCGCTCATTCGTAAGGCCATGAGAAGATTGAGCAAGAAACTCTAGGGGTTGCTCTTTGTAAATAACATTAACAATATTTTTTTTTTATTTGAAACATCAGAGGTCGAGACTACCTCCATGAGCTAAACGGGTTACTACCACGGATTTTGGTCATCTAAGTACGCAGAAGTTGTATAATAACCTTGAGTATAAAGTTTTTGTTTCACTATAGTTTTAAACCTCGTGAAAGGCAAATTTTGTACATCAACCGGAACCTTGTTACCCCTTCAATGATTTTTTGACTTTGTGAGGACGACTATCAAGAAAAGGTAGTTTATTTTTATTCTCTCTCTTATTAATGTTATGTTTGTCACTATTTTTCATAAAGAAATTACTATTCCTTTTAACATAAATTACACTTTCATAAATGTACTGTGAGGCTAGTGTAAGAATGTTAATTTCCTTAAACTTATCTCTCAAAGATACTTTGGGGCCCAGATTGTAAATTGCCCTAACTGCACGTTTCTGCAGGACAAAGATTCTATTGATACCGGCGGCATTAACTATAACTTAACTATTAACTTCGAACCAACTGCCCTCTGAGAGGCGAAAGGTCAAATAATTAGGCTACCATGGCTATTTGATATCATAATAAAACTACTTATGTATATATAATGAATAAAACTACTTTACTAAAAAGTTAATTTTTAGTAATTTTATGTTCCTGTATATATGTACTTATATTTACTGTTCACAGTATTCATTTACACAAATTTCCGTGAAGGTGTACTCTACAAAATAGGTATACCATTAATCGATACGCGTGAACCAATAGATACACTACACAGTCCAGTATTTATACGAACTCTTATAGAATTACTAAAAATACACTGACGGATTGTTTTGCTGTTTGGTACCTTAAAATAGGAACGTTTTTCAATGGCACGAGAACTACGGACTTCTGTTAACAGTCGTTGCACAGGCAGATGTTTTTATTATTATCTATTTATTGTGGTACACCCAAAGATAACGTCTCCAAATAATACTCAAAACTATTACGTAGTGAGTAACATTATAAATCTGATATCTAATTTTATTATACAAATTTCAGGAAAGGTTTTTGTATGAATAAAATTGGATACCCGCGGCAATGTGCCCGAGATATTAGCAGCGTTCCTCCTTTGTATGGCTATACTGAATAATTGCTTTGTATGTAACACTATTTAATGTCCTATATTGCTTTATAAATAATGTTAATTAGATTTTAGGACCATTTTCGTCTCTATTCGTATATAATATACATTGTACATCCTTCCTTGAATTGGTTACCTACGAGACAGGCTTTCCTAGTACTAGTAGGAGCCAGTGTAACCGGTTTAGAAAAAGTGTAAAAGAACATGTCTTAAACATACATATTCCGTAATATAATATATCTCCCGATATCTATGAACATATTTAATGAATGAATATATAATGAACGAATATATTTACCTGAAATACAGGATCCTCCTAGTTCGGTTAAACGTGTAATATTTTACGTTGATACGCATAATTAGTCTTAAGTTATTCCTTTGTACAATAAGTTATTCAATAAACAATTTATTATTATTATTATAGGACTCTTGTCAAAGAATTAATAGACCGAGATTATAAAGAATATCTATTAGTTATAGAACGTGGTATCTGTCGGGATCCAAGTAAATTCTGGGATTTTGTGAAAAGTAAAAACCAACATTCGGGTCAACAAATAGAGTACATGTCCAATGGCAAAGTCGTCGTAGAGCAAGACGTAGTTGATGCTTGCGCCGAATACTTTGGATCAGTTTTTTGTAATGATATTCCTAAATTGGATCCCGAAGAAGCAGCATACCTTGTGGAAAACCCTTTTGCAACACTTTGTGTCGATATTTTCCATGTAGGCATCGCGGAGTTGCGTAGAGCTGCTAAACGACTCAAACCATCGTCATCAGCCGGGCCGGACGGCATTCCGCCATACATAGTAAACGGACTGCATATCGGCGCTGTAACAGCCCCTATTGCACTTTTTGAAACAAGCCCTTAAATCGTCCATTTATCCCATAAGTTGAAAGATATCAAGGGTGACCCCGATACACAAGGATATAAACTCGACAGAGGTATTGAATCATAGGTCAATCGCCATTCTATCTGTTTTTGGCAAAGTTTTTGAAAGTGTAATAAACTGCTGTCCCATAAAACAAATTAATAATCATTTAGATGACGCGCAACATGGTTTCCGCAGCGCGCGTTCCAGAGCAACTAATCATATTTATTTTTTTGATTATGTTCTGAGACGCATGGATTCACACCGCCAAGTAGATGCGATATACTTTGATTTCAAAAAGGCCTTTGACTTCGTAGATAACGATATGTTGCTCAGAAAATTTGCGACCGTGGGTTTCGCTCCAAACCTATTATCTTTTATAGATTTTAAGACTTTCGTGGTTATTCACTAAATGATTATCACTAGTATCAGGTTTCTTACCACGGTATGACTTCTTTTTATTTTCCCGATATTTCGGAACGGTTGCACTTGTTCGTTTAGTCTGACCGATATACGAGCTCCCACAACTGCAGTTCACTTTATAGACACCCGGTGTTTGTAAAGGAAGGTGGTCTTTTGGTGAACGTAACTATTTTCCTATTTTGGTTAAGGGGGTGAAAACAGTTTTTATGGAATTTTTGTTTTTTGACAGACAGATATGTCTGCTCATAAAGCTGTCATCTGCCGCCGTCCAGTCAACCCGTGACCATGGAGCGTGCAACCGTTCCGAAATATCGGGAAAATCAAAAGAAGTCATACCGTGGTAAGAAACCTGATACTAGTGATAATCATCTATTATCTTTTTTGTCGATCATCTTACAGACCGCAGGCAATTTGTGCAAATATCTGGTTTTCGGTCTAGGGATTTTTTACTCGCTCCGGCGTGAGCCAGGGAAGTAACCTGGGCCCAACGCTATTTTTAATTATGGTAGACGACCTCAGGACATGTATTGGGGGTGCACATTCTCTATTGTTTGCAGACGACTTTAAAGTAATGCACCCTATAGATCAAGCTTCTGATTGCGAGTCACTTCAAGGGGTGATCGCTGCTGTAACATAGTGGAGTGCAACTAACAAGTTACCACTCAATGCACTGAAGTGTAAAACTATCTTCTTCACTCGATCTAGTGGTCCAGTTCGCGCTAATCATCACCTCTCAGGTATTCCACTCGTCCGTGTTAGTACAATTCAAGACCTAGGATTAACATTGGATACCCGATTAAGCATGCGTTATCAAATGTTGCTGTGTTGCTGTACAACGCGTACGTTCGATCCAAGCTTGAGTATAATGCTTTCGTACGGGCTCCTCGAGAGGTTAAATACACCCTAATGACGCAAGTTTGCACGGTATCTTTATAAAAGGCGGTACGGCGATATTACGCATTTATTTTTCCCTCGCTGTTTGTTACTGGGATGGTTGGTCTGGAATCCCTTGAATTGAGGCGGAAGACTATGTTCCTTACTCTTTAGTACCTGCTCTTACGACAAAGTATAGATAATCCTTCCGTTTTAGAAAGGCTGGGTCTATTTGTGCCAGATGTAACGATCTGGCACGGTGGGTCGTTGAGAACGGCGCGCACGCAACCTTTTTGCAATGCCAAACAAAACGCGCACTCTACAGGGTTTCAAAGCATCGACCACTGTGCGGTTGTCTTATTGAATGAATTCCTCGCTCTTGACCAGGTTGCTGATGTGTTCGCGGATAGCTGGTCGCGACTCATAGTCGCTATTGTAAATTTTGTGAATTTATGTTATTGTAGAGCTATTTAGATTTCAAATAAACTGCCTCCGTGGCTGAACGGTTACCATGCCCATGCCACGTAGAGTTCGATTCCCGGGTCGGGAGAAATATTTATATGGCCTACATTTATTTATCTCGAGAGGTTGGGTGTAATTTGTGGTTGTCTATGTGTGTGTCCATGGCACCCGCGACACAGGTTTTCCCTAGTGCGGGACCATGATGAGTGTGTGCGTTATTATTTAAAAAAAAAAATGTTGTTAATATTATTTTGTGTTTGTTACTTTTATAATTAATTATAAGATGATAATATTTATATTTTATTTTTTATTTTATATTGTAATCCAATATCTTGCTGGGCGTGTTGGTTAATCTGTAAGTCCGCAAGAATTTACTTAAAAATGAATAAATAAATTTGTTTTTATGTGCAAATAAATTGCGTACTTACTTACTATTACTTTTTATTCTTTCCGCCAGCTCAGCTGCGGAGGCAGCCCTCTTGCTGTTGTGCTGGAGATGAGACGGTCCAAGTGTCTCGGTACACGTGGCGACCCACACCAGCGCCCGACCCGTACTCCAAGGAATGAGAGTCATTTTATTATTGTATACAAAATTCATGTATATACTTATTTCTAATTTGTCTTCGTGTTCAACGTTCATCCAGGGAAGTACTGCCACCTTACCTGCATATTTCTGCCGCCAAGCAGTAATGTGAGCATTACAACAGATTAGGTACTTAATAGTTACTACATGACAGACACATCACTCTCATATAAAATCGAAAATACGCTATAATAGCCTACTAAATCTGTCTAATGAAAGCAGGCGTTTATTACGAGGAAAAAACAAACCTAAGCTCGCGCTCGGAGAGGTGAAATAACGTTGCCCGCCGTGTGCAGTCGTGCGGAACCGAATGCTGGGACTGTACAAGGATTGTAATGTAAATGAAAGACTTGTCTGAGTGCTTGTACTGTCGCCGATGCACTCAGCGGTAATCGCGCAACCTCAAGCGAATGACGGAGCTCTGGCGGTACTGCGTCCCGGTTTTAAAAGGTAGGGTTCCTAGTGTAATTACTGTTACTTTTATTATATGGAACTTGTCAACTTATGTCTCAGAGGGACAGGCGTAGTAGCAATGTTGCCCAGATGTTTGTGATTTAAAGCTCTGAGTGGCACTGCAACTGCTCCTTTTTTAAATTATTCCACAGCTGTATTCTGAATGTGCTTTATAAAGCATCAAGCTTCCCATTGGTTACAATAATCACAAATAAGTGAGCTGCTAGTTTTCAAAGCGGGCACGAAAACATATAACACTGTTCCACCTATTACACTAGATGGTGCTCCTCTCAAGCAAGTGAAGCAGTTTAAATACCTGGGTCACTGGGTGACCGATGTGCTCACAGATAACTTAGAGCTGGATAGGGAGCGCAGGGCATTGACGGTAAGGTGCAATATGTTGGCTCGCAGGTTTGCACGGTGTACGAATGAGGTCAAATTAACTCTTTTTAAGGCCTACTGCCAGACACTGTACACCTGCGGCTTGTGGGTTAATTATACGCAGAAATCCTGCAATGCCCTGAAGGTCCAGTATAATAACACCTTCAGAATGCTGTTGCGGCTGCCCCCGTTCTGTAGTGCGTCCGGCATGTTTGCGGAAGCGCGTACCGACGGTTTTGACGCAGTAGTTCGGAAACGCATTTCGTCAACCATGAGCAGGATGCGTGGCAGCGGTAACAGCCTTCTGAACACCATATCGGAGGATGTAGCGTGTCCGATACTGTGCCACTGGACCAGAATTCATGTCACCAAGGAGAGCTGGTGACATGAATTCTAATTACGCGTACCTGTTGTAAATTTGTATTATTTATTTTTAAGTGTTTCTATTTTAATTATTTTATTAAGTGTAATTTACTAACATAGTCCTAAGTTTTTGATCAATGATCTTAAATAAATAAATTATTATTATTATTAATAATCGCGTGATAATAATAGGGTTGAATTCGATTCGTCGGTTACGCCTCAGATATATTTAAATAATCTTCTTGATGCATTCGTGTTTTTGAGATATGCCGCTATTCTAATTATAATTTGAAAGTTTATTCAATATTACTTTTTTCGAAATCTAATAAACACCTTTTAAGGTGGAATATTTTCTTATAATTTCAATGGGACGACTAATGAAGTAACCCCTTTGCAACAAAAAAAGAATTATCGAAATCAGTACACAAAATATCGGAGGAATCGCTTAACATGCACAAAAAAAAACAGTGGAATTGACAATTTCCTCCGTTTTTGAAGTCCTTGAATTGTTTGGTAAAACGAGAGTACAGTGCTGGTTTGCAGAACATAATGCAATAAAAATGGCACGTTGAGGATTTGCTACGATAAAAACAGCCTGTATAATGGTCCATTTTGCGAAACATTGTTAGCTACAACATTGGCTATAAAGTTCTCTTTACAATCGCTGCCAGGGGAAAAAACTCTGGTAGACTTCGTAACGATAAAAGTTCACTGACCAATCTGTAATACATTATATCAATGCTATATCTTACGTAAGACAGAATTTCCTACTATATACTTAGTACAATATTGACCAATTCACAGCTGTCCATTTCCCGTAATTAATTTTTAGTTTTAGTTTTTGCTAATCGATTTAAATTATTAGATATACGTGGGGCTCTTTAAGTTTCCGGAATGAATAAGAAAAAAATACTATAAATGGTCAGAAATGAATTTATCGTTTCTCAAAATATTCTCCGTTAGCGTAAATGTACTTTTTCATACGAATGAATCAATTTTGAACACATTTATGCCACTCCTCCGTGACAATCTCGGAAACATATCTTTCATACTCTTCGACAGCCTCTTCAGGCGATGAAAATCGTTGACCGCGTAACTGGTTCTTAATTTTTGGAAATAAATAAAAGTCATAAGGTGAACGTTTATAACCTTCAAAAATTGATTTGTCTGTGTGGCCGTGTGAGATCTGGCATCATCGTGGTGCAAGATGATACGGCGTTTACGGTCATTTTTACGGAGTTAGTCAATAACTTCCGGCAAATAAATGGTCGTGTACCAATCACTCACTATTCACGGTACAACGATTCTCCAAAGCAACAGTAGCCACGTGTCCAGTTTTATTAAAAAAAGAAGCAATCATCCGCTTAGAGGCACTTTGCAAGCGCGCCACTTTGGTTGGTTTCCGCTCATCGCGAAAGACCCATACGCTGGATTACTGCTTTGTTTTGGGATCGCAACTATAAGTCCATGTTTCGTCACCTGTTACTATGTCCCACACCAAATTTGACGTCCGTTCGTTGAATCTGGTAAGCATGGCATTGCACCAAGTGACGCGATCCGTTTTTTGAGGCTCGGTTAAATTGTGTGGGATGCACCGAGAGCACAGCTTTTTCATACCAATATGTTTGTGTAGTATTGATTGTATTTGACTCATGCCTATGCCCGAGTCTCATGGTATGTTACATGCCTGTCTGTTTTGATCATACTGCACACAGCATCAATGTTTTTGTTGCTCACAGCAGTGGACGGGCGACCATCACGAAATTCGTCACTGAGATTCAGATGACCGCGTTTGAATTCTGCAAACCAGCTATAAATATTCGTCTTGCATGGTGCTTCATCGCCAAAAGCAGTTTGAAGCCGAGCGAAGCTCCGCTGAGCTGTTAAATTACACTTAAAGTCGTAGAAAATCATTTTACGAAAATTTTCACGAGTTAAATCTATGGTAATGTAGACAACCAATTTCTAAAATGACGCCACAATGTAAAAACAAGTGACAGTCACACGAAACAAACTGTATTCTACAGCCAAAGAGTTTCATTTTCAAATGTTATAATTACTTTTTAAATGTTGTTTATGTAAGTGGTCACTTTCGGAAACTTATAGTCCGCCCTATGTAGCACCTGAAATGGAAGTTTTTTCATTAAGTGTTAGGCCTGTAAATTAAAATTGCAATACTTTTACAAATTACTATTTTATTCGGGCACAATAACACCCTGCCACGAGCTCGGTACAATAGAACAAAAACGCAGCATATTACTCTGTCATATATTCAAATCTGTTACGTCCCCTGCCACAGTATGAGAAATTGTTACAGTATGTTTGATTTTGCTCTACGTAATTATGATATGAGGAATCGACGTACATGATATATGTTATTATTTAAAAAAACCGTGATAGCATAAGGGGCATTTATTCGACACGACATCTTGTTGCCGCCGTGCAGCGACCGCGTGCGTCTAAGTGCCATGGCAAAGTACGCTCTATTTATTTACCATTTACATTTTAACTTAAATGAGCGTCTCGCGAGCGGGTGCGGGCGACTGACTTGACTGGCTTGTCTTTGGTCTACGCGGCTACCGCGCGATTGTATTATTGTGTTTGCGTGTTTATATGTCCCGGAAAATGACGCCACCTATCAAAAGGCGCAAAATAGAGAACAATAGATACTGTTACAACTAATAATGAAAGAGAGGCGCTGGGCGAAGAAAGAAATCGTGGCTGTGGAACATCCGGGAGTGGACCAGCATTGCCTCCGTTGAACAGCTGTTTTGGTTGGCTGCTGATAGAGACGGATACAGGAAGCTGACGACCAACCTTCAGCATTGAAGAGGCACTCTAAAAAGAAGATGAAGTATAAATAGAATTCAGATTCGCCATTAATGTACGTGAAAGCGTGGTAAATGCGGACGCCGCGCGGTCTCTCAAACAGGGCCTGTGGGTTCGAATTGGAGCTTGCAGTTTTTGAATTTCTCGGAATATAATATATGCGAAGTTTAATTTGAAATTCACCATGAGCTTTTCGGTGAAGGAAAACATCGTGGTGAGACCTGTACGTCGAAGAAGGTTCACAACCCTCGGAAAACGTGTGAAGTCTCCAACCCGCATTTAATAGTATGTATGTTACGCGATAACTCCGGTATTTGTGAACCGATTTTCATGATTCTTTTTTTGTTGGAAAGAGCCTACTTCCATAGTAGTCCCATTTCATTTTGAAGAGAATCATCCACCTTTAAGGGTGGCTGATCACGCATGAACATTCATTTTTATATATAGCGCCTAAATTTTACTTAAGGAGCAATTAATTTAATGGTTGGTTTTGCTATTCTCCAATTCAAGGCGTTTTTCTCTCTCAATATACTTTGAGTAGTGAGAACCGATTTTTATTATTTTTATGCCAAGTCCCGTATAGTGACGAAGTAGGGGATAAATCCGGGTTTGCGCACTTTCCGATAACCGATTTCAATTAAACTTGGTAAATATCACCGTTATCACCAGTATCAAATTACGTAGCTATGATAATCAGATGACAGCAGTTTATGTGAAATGAAAAATATAGAATGCAAAACAAGTGCAAGAGTATGTGAAGAAAAATGGCAAGAAAGTTTTATTGTAAATACACACATATACACACAAAAGTGTCTAGGGATCAAGTACGTTTAAGAGTATTGCTGCAATTAGGGTTAATTATATTAACTTTTTTGTATCGCTATTGATACTTTTTAGTGAGTTTTAACATTTAAATAAGGAATATTGTTTAAAATTCGATAATAAGAAGAAAATCGATTGTCAATGTGGTTTTGTATAAAAATGAGTTATAGCGTTTTGACAAAATCATTACAATATCTGCATCGGAACCGAAACAATTTACATTATTATGGAGAGACGACATTATTTAACCCGAGAAGTGATGATGCGAGCCGTCGGAATGTTGGAAGCTGGTTCCAGGCAACGTGCTGTGGCTTTCACTCTTAACACTACACAGAGCGTCATAAGTCGCCTCTGGGCGCGCTATCGCATGACGGGCAGCGTGGCCGAGCGACATGGAGGACGATCTCGCATCACGACTCGCAGACAGGACCGGTATATCCAAAATACTGCTCGACGGAATCGTACCATGACCGCCATGATGTTGGTTACGAGGCTCCACAGCTCCTCAGGCTTGCTAATAAGCGATCAAACAATCCGAAATCGTTTACGTGAAGTGGGTCTGCGATCCCGAAGGCCGCTCAGAGTTCCACCTATTGCACCCTGCAATCGCAGGACCCGTTTACGATGAGCTCGCGAACACAGAAACTGGGAGGAAGAAGACTGGCGCTATGTGTGCTTTTCGGATGAATCCCGCTTCAGTATGAGACCGGATACAAGACGTACTCGAGTTTGGAGAACATCTGGACGTCATGAACGTTTGAGATATTGTCAGGAAGTTCATCCATATGGTGGGGGAACAATAATGATATGGGCCGGTATTTGTATCGGCGGAAGAACCGATCTCATTTGGATCAGGGGTAACCTCAATGCTCAAGTTTACGCAGAGAGGATTGTTTCAGATGTTATCATCCCTTTGCGAGGCCAGTTGGGTGATTCATTTCAACTAATGCATGACAACGCACGTCCACACACGGCTAGAGTCGTAACACGCATTCTTGCCGAAGCTCGTATCAACGTTCTGCCGTGGCCTGCTCACTCGCCAGATCTCAATCCAATTGAGCACGCATGGGATATGCTTCAAAGAAGAGCTGTGCCGAGTATGCATACCGTACATACTCTACAACAATATTTTGACTTGTTACAAAACACATGGGCGGTCATTCCTCAAAGTGATTTTGATGAACTCATCTTAAGCATGCCAAATCGCTGTAATTGTGTGATTCGTGTTAATGGTGGAAATACAGATTATTAATTTTCTTATCTTTACAATAAAAATGAGCAAAATCATCATTTTCGCCATTTTTTTGTCATTTAATTGACGCCGTTAATTTGACTTTTTTCCCACAATTTGCAAAAACATCAATTTTAGTTTATTTTAATTAAATATAGGGGAAAGCGGTTAAATAAAACATAAGCATTAAAGTAAGAAGTCGTCCTGGAAGACTGGATTTGGTAAATATTGCTTAAATAATTTTTATTTCAAAAATATTCACTTGATCCCTAGACACTTTTGATGTGTGTAGTTATATATACACCTGCTGCGCGAGTAATGTGGAGATCAAATTACGGCGCATCAGCTGACTGGAGCAGGGCTTCTAAGTATAAATTATGTATAGGTGTATAATCAAGACGGAAGAGTTTACGATATATCCCCACAAACTTCATACAAGCGAAGTACGAGTATCACTGGATTTATACACCCCGACAATAGCACCAATCAACCACATAATTAATATCAGAATCCCTTCATATAAACTGTCAAACAAATCGCATGAAGAATTTAAAGAAGCATTATCATCAATAGAAAGCAAGATACAAGAAACGAAAGCCAATGAGATTCTGCCAGATACAGTATCATTTCATGATATCCATCATTATGTGATGATTTATCTTATATTGGGAATGATTGCAGGGCAGTTTTGGTACGGCGCTTTTCATATAGATGGTGCTGTACTCTGCGAGAACAGAATGGCGTTACAGTTCAAGGAAGAGATCATGCAGCTCCGGCACAAGTAACGGCAGCAGCGGTGGTAGCGGCGGAGGGAACACGGCGTGAGCGGCGAACAAGTTACCGAGACGCACCAGCCCCCACGGCGCGCACTTTCAGTACCAGGAACAAATCAATCGACAAGTCCCGTGTTGCGGAAATATCACGACATGTTTAATTCTGAACTTGCCTAATTGTTAAAAATATTTTTTTTGTGTTTCTATTAATTTAACATCTCTTTTTATCTTGTTTCATCTCTGGCCCGGGAATATGTACGGTTAATACCGCACATTAAGTATGTTATCGCGTCAGCATTTTTATGTTTTTATGTCTAGTTATAATTTCTACACATTTGCAATCAAGGCATTGTAATGAGCAAGCGCGTATTTTATTTTGTAATCAAGTAAACGAAATAAATACCATTTTTAAGATCAACAAGGATTCTTTATTTATCAACATTATAATCAAGATAGTTTGTGTAGCAAGAACAAGACGCGAACATATGTAATTCCACGTACTTTTGAGGTCGGTTTTTTTAGTACTCTGTACTGAGATTATTGTTCTTTTTTTTGAGCCACTTTGCACTTTTCTCTATGGCACATATTTATTTATTTACTACATACCTTAGTTTGTTAAGAAAAAAATAAATAAATCCTATATTAACTTATTTATACTAACTACTAGATTTTTTATGCACAACCCAGGATAGTAAAAATTGTGGATTCCTTTAGGGCATTCTCCACCGGTCAATAATTGGGCCAAACAGAAAAAAGGTTGGTGCTACATTTAAAACAGTATTAATTTGCAAATACAACATAAATATGATTATCCAGTTCTTAAGATTTACAATAATTACATATTAGTAACACTTTTACCTATAAAGAACCCAAAACGAAAAAAAAAAGAATTATACGCGACTTTACATACGAAACAATAGTTTAATTTCCGATCAATACCTAATTAATAAATATTTTGTATGTAAACCAGCACTTGCAGATTAACTTAAAACTTATATAAGTTAAATATATCGATCAAAGACATTGCAGTGAACTATGATAGTATCACGTAAACGTGAAATTCGCTTGCTTTATTATTCATTGCTACTTTGGAACACACGTCTCCAAGGGGTAGGTACCAGGCTGCACGTTTCCTATTAGATTTACTCTGGATATATTCACTTGTATTCAAATGTCATAAAAACGTAATAAGCGAATGACAAAGCATGCAATTTTTGGTCCTAACCTAACCTAACAAAAGTAGTCTCGTAAGAGAAAAACAACCCCAACAATAAAAAAAACGACCAAACATTTCGTCTTATTTCTGAGATCATGCAAGACAAGGGACAAATATAAATAGCGCGACCCACTGTCCACTAAACATATGATACGATTCACTGAAGAAACCGGTGAATAGAAAAATGCGCGGCGATATTTCTCCTCCGCTTCCAGTTCGCCCTACAACTTTTCGCGTGTAGGTCGACACCTACACGCTGCCCACCAATCTATATCGCTAAAAATGTGACTTAAATTGAAACACAAACCCCAAAAATACAAGACTTTTTCTAAAAATATATAAAAATAAAAATAAAAGTGCCCATGATAAAATACCCAAGAAAGAACAATGCTAGTGTGTGATCGGAGACTGAAAGCGTTTTGGCGGGAAACCACGGCCTCGGCGCATTTGACAGATGATCTTCCCGCGCTTTTCCTTCAGGTGCGTTCAAGTAACCTCCATTGATAACATAATGACTTGTAATAAATTATTCTTGTACAACAACTTCCGTCTCTCTTCATAGAGCTCGACTTCGTGCTTTGCGATCTTAATACCGTTTTCCGAGAATTATGCTTCAAAAACTTTATGACAGGGTTTCATTTTCAAAATGAGACTGCTCTGAAAACGATATATTACTGTTAAAATTTGTTTCGTATAGTCATCGTGTGATTTCACGAAATATACCGTGCCGGCCTAGTTTTACCGATTTATAGGTAAATTGTGTGCTCAGTACAATATGAAACATCAAAGCGGTTAAAAGTTTCGACCGATAACGAAATTAATTGGCTTGGAAAACGAAAACTCTATATTTATTTTAAAAGTTTCGTGAAATGGACAGGAATTTATTTGGAAAAAGATGTGAAAAGGTGGTTCGGCGTCAGATATGATTAGATGTTGCGGCGGGACACACGTGGCTCGGTTTTGGCTAAACAAGTGATCGGTCGTGTCGTTGTCGTGGTGCGTTTCTATTTCGACGACGTTTTGAAATGTGTCTCAGCGGCGTGTTATGATAAATTGACGATCCGATAAACGGGTGTTGCGATGGGAGCTTTTTATAGCGTTTTGTGCCGGCTCCAGCGAAAGGTCAGCCGGCTGAGATTTGTAAGTTTTGTTGCGAAACAAATGTGAGACTGATCTATGAGTTTGTTTTTGCCTAAGAATTATTTATTTGCATATTTTGTGCATGTAGTAGATATCCCATATTGTGAAATGGCTTCGTTTGACACTGTTCCAATTTTCTTTTTAAAAAGCTAATCAGTGTCGTGGGTTGGGTACCGCTTTTCACATTATTCATTGTGTAAAAAGCAAACTCTTTGATCTCTTAGTAACACTTGTGATTTGTTGCGACAATGCAAAACGAAATACAACTTTGGATCTGTTCAATACTTTTAACAGTAGCGTATTTCGTTTGAACACGTCCAAATCATATTAAAAGAAAGGAACAAATATTGTTTTCTATTTTGTTGGTGTTTATTCAGCCAGTATCACTAAGCCAATAGGCTGAATTGTTGTGCCTTGTAAGTTTTTACAGCACTTGCAGAGTTCTTGCGGAGTAGCTAACGATCCGGGCACGACGGGGTGCAGGGGAGGGTGTTGATGGACCCCCCATTAAAGGGTTCACTGCGGGCATTTGGGTTTTTATTGATGTTTGAATTTGTTTAATTAGAACAAACGCTTGAATACACAATATTACTAGAACTACAGCGGTTGGACCTATGAGGTGTTATTTAATTACTCCACTACTGTAAGTATCTCAACGGAATACAAACTGTTATACTTATTTAAGTAAGGATGCAAACTTTAAATAAATGAATATACCGATCTTATAAATTATAAGTATAGATGCAGTTTGTTTAATATATTTAATACTATATATTATATACTATTAAACATATTAATTTATATTGGGTAATTTAATACAATTTATATACCATTTAGTTACCTTGTGCCTCATTCCACTTTACCACCCTTTAGTTGTATCTGGAACTACCTGAAAATTTGTAAGGTTGCCTGGTTTAGCGATAAGGCTGCCGATTGTATCTTTTAATGTCTATTTGTTGTCTTTATTTTTTTGTGTGTGTTATTGTATTCTATACATTTCATAACTTATTTGTTAATGGGAACAAGAGTTACGTAGAAGTTGACATTAATAAATTAAATATATTGAACGCATGTTTTCTATTTTCCAAAATGAGATTATTCAAGAAAATTTGTAATCTATGATCTGGCTGTACGGCTCAGGTTCCTTAGCCTGTGCTGTAACTGCAAGAGGAAATCTTTAATAATACTACATAAAGTGCACATGAGGTCGTATTCCAGAACTCTACTCAATTCTCAAGTCAGGACTTGAGTATGATTTAAACTTAGAATAACAACGCATAGAAACCTAGTCCGCACACCCTAAGTGAGGCAAATTGAAGCGCTCCCAATGGGCCTACACGAGCGGGCGGGCCGTCAGTGCTCAAGGTCAACTTGCACCGTGAACAGCTCAAGAAAATTTAACTAAAAATGACGAAATTTGCGGTAAATGAGTGTAAAAATACGTCAGACAAACATAAAATAGATACTAACATCACATTCCACAAGGAAGTAACGCGTTTCAACTTGTATTTTTATATAAATATTCACTAACACCGAAAATTAACCTACTACTAAAACTAGCCTACATGAATTTGATTTTTGCCTCACTTGTGACAGTTCGTTTGATATGAAACTATCATTGTATGCGTTATTATTCTAAGGATTTAAAGCACTAGAAATCATACTCAAGTCCTTGCCATTATGGTCGTTTTTCCAGTGCTTGAAATCATACTCAAGTCCTGACTTGAGCATTGAGTAGAGTTCTGGAATACGACCCTTAGAAAGGAAATGACGACGCGCCAAACAACAATTCTCGTTTTATAGTGTTTATAAAGGTTTGAAAAATGTATTTCAATATGTTTTTCTAAAAAAATCGCTGAAGTTTACCGTGGCAGTGCTGTTTCATAGGGTTGGAATATGTATTGTTCAAAAATACCGTTTTTTTCGAGAAATTATCGCAATGGCAATAATTACATCGTAATATTTGTTGTTTCTGTGTTCAATTGACTGTTTTTTATGATACCAGGTGATGGAACGAAAAAGTCAGACGCCTAGTGGAAAGCGACACGCTTGTCCAAAAGATCTGAGGGGCATTGTCACTAGGGACACTCTGTAACGCGGGTGCCATGCCAGACACACAAATACACAAACACAAATTACACCCAAACTCGCGAGATAAATAAATGTAGGCCATACAAATATACAAATCGAACCCGGGACCTCAGTGTGGCAGTCCAGCATGATAGCCGTTCGGCCATGGAGGCAGTTACGCTTGTTAATTATTACGTGCCTGTAATTGCACCAGCACCTTACCCTTCATAACCGAAACGCAGTAGTGCTCATGCTTGGCGGCAGAAATAGCTAAAGTGGCAGCAGTTCCTTGGAAAAAGTCTTTCACAAGATGCTCTGCTGCTACTGTTTTTACTGTAATAAATAAGTGTGAAGGACAAGGTTGTTCGTCGCATACCCTATCAGCACTATCGCTAAAATTTCGTCGACATTGTTAAACTCGATACTGTCAACATTGTCTCCCAGTAACAGACTGGGAGATGAAAAAACAGTTTTCATTAATGGTTTTTGGATACTTAGCCCATTTGTTAGTAGATAAAGTGGCCATAAGAAAAACAATACACTAAACAATAATAATCATAAAACTAAACTAGAAACATCAATTTCATTTATTTAAAACAAACTATACGAGATTTAGATCCCAAAAAGTCGTTTCATTTAGTGTAGTAATAATTCGTCTCGTACGAAATCCTTTATATTTTATAAACAAGGCACGAAAAGCGCAACGTACAGTCAAGAACACATCAAGTTTTATATTTTCGAACTTTGGATCGTTTTTATTGTAAGCGTTATAAAGTTGAAATTAAATTAATAACGATTGTTACGTAATTAAATGAGACCATTGTTGTTTTTTCTGAACTGAAAAAAGAATTGGAGGTGCACTATGGGTATCTAATGTCGTGGAAAATAGATTAGCTTCCTTAGTTTATTTGCACATAATAAATAGATAAAAAAATAGATAACCTGGGCAGATGTCTAAGAAGCCAAATATTGTTGTTAATTGAGATTTGTTGCGTAACAAAATGATGTATAACAATTGTTTTTTTGCGTACATTTATTTTTGTGTAAAACAAAAAACATCGCTTGAAATGAATAAGATAGATAGATATATAAATAGATATACAGCGTTCCTGTCGCATATACTTGAATACTATGTTTTATACGTAACGATGTTAAAATCACGTAACGTGTGCTGCGACCTTAACAATTTTCGCATGGTCAATTATTTGGTCGAGTGTAAGTTGTTCATAAAGATTCATAAAATTTATCATATTTGTTGTAAGGATCATTTCATTGTAAGGGATTTAAAAAACCGGGACAACTGAAGTTGGTCAAATTTCACAAAATGAACAAATTTTTCACACAAAATGAATAGAAATTGCCAATTTTATTTGAATAATAATAATAATAATAATAACGCACACACTCAACATAGCCCCGCACTAGGGAAACCCTGTGTCGCGGGTGCCATGGACACACACATAGACAACCACAAATTACACCCAAACTCACGAGAGAAATAAATGTAGGTCATACAAATATTTCTCCCGGCCCGGGAATCGAACCTGGGGCCTCTGCGTGGCAGTCCGGCGTGGTAACCGTTCGGCCACAGAGGCAGTTACAGAATGCTTACAGATTGAGCATCTTATAAGGATGATTTCATTGTTTGGGACGAAAAAAATAACCGAGACAGCAGAAGTAGGTCAAATGTAATGAAATATTTTTTTAGGAAATGAAACTATTTTTCAGGATTTAAATCGCGTATATTTGTTTTTTCAAACAAACCGACGTTTCAGGCCCTTTACAGGTCCCCTGGTCACGGTTGACCTGTAAATGGGACCTGTAAAGGACCCGAAACGTCAGTCTGTTTGAAAAACAAATATACGCGATTTAAATCCGGAAACATAGTTTCATTTCCTATGTGTAACAATCGCGAAAACCTAAGAACTCGAAATAATTTTTTTACAAAATAAATAAAACTGAGATTTTTTTTTGATGCGAACAGCATGAATAATCCTATTAGATAATGTTCGCCTATTATAAATTTGTATTATCTGTATTACATGTGAAATATAATTATAATTTTTGTTTTAAAAAAACCAACCTCCAAAGTTGATGGAGTTACATCTATTTGGCAAGTTATATTGCAATCGGCAAACGGAAAGTTATATTACTAAAAATAAAATTAAAGTATACAATCAAGTTATAAGTGTAGATAAAACTAAAATAAACATAACAAAAAACTACAGTCGAATTGACAACATCCTCCTTTCTTTGAAGGGTTACTATGTATATTTTGAATTCTAGTTTTCGAGGAACACAGATGGTAGTATATTGCATTCTAGTTGCAGACCAAAGCTAATTCCGTATAAACTTGAACTGATTCTTCTACCAGCTCAGTCGTCTCAACTTGAGTACATTGATGGCCGCGACATTAACTGGATCGTATTTTGAGTAAATTTAGATTTACTACATCATTCTATGTGGCACTGCCAATTGCATCGTAAAACAAGTTCGCTACGACATAAATTGAATAGTGTTTTTAACCTATAACAGAAACAGGCGGTATTCAATTGCCCGAACGAAACATTTTATCCGACAATCTAGTTGCGTAACGCCTCGTTGTCTATACAAAACGCCTGACAGTTTTGTCCGACGAGGCGTGCTGCCGTTGCCGAGTTCCATGAAAAAAACGACCACGGATCGTACCCGTTTCGTTTACTCGAATTTTATACAGCATGGCCACTTTATTGAGATCTAGTTACAAGAGAGTAATTAGCGATACATGGGTGCAAGCGAGAAAGGTAGATTGGCTAGTGTCGAGGTAAAGATACCCCAAACGTAATATCCTTTATAATGGGGAGTGCTCTGAGGAACTTCTAGAACTGGTGCTACCGTCTCATATCTACCATCGCACCTCCGGCCAAAGGAGTACAGTCCATCCCCACATCTTACCACGAGGGCATCTCGTTCGTTTCTTCCTCGAACGTGCAAGATCATTCGATCTTCCTCTTAAAGTATTTTCTTTGTGCTATGATATGGGGTTCTTCAAAAAGCGTGTTTACAGGGCTCTCAAGGGCTGGCAATGCATAGGCAGCTCGTCCGATGTTACAAATGTCCATGGACGACGATGACCACCGCCCGTTAAGTAGCTCGTCTGTTCATTTGCCTCCTTCTTTATATAAAAATAAAAAATCCTATACAAGATTTTTGTTGAATAATGAGGGTGTTTTACTACGAAATCCGAAGAACAATAACAATACATTGGATAACAAAGCTGAAATTAATCTGGGCAGGTCATATAGCAAAGCGTGGTAATGGCAGATAATAATATAATAAGAATAATAACGCACACACTAAACATAGCCCCGCACTAGGGACACCCTGTGTCGCAGGTGCCATGGACACACACATATATAATCACAAATTACACCCAAACTCACGAGAGAAATAAATGTAGGCCATAGAAATATTTCTCCCGGCCCGGGAATCGAATCGAACCTGGGACCTCTGCGTGGCTTTCCGGCATGGTAACCGTTCGGCCACAGAGGCAGTAAAGATAAAGCAGATGACGTAAAGCTAAAAATGTGATAATAAGTAATACAGAAAAGTGAGACGTCTTGCAGTGAGATGCATAGAAGATATTGCCAAGTCGCAGGTTGTAGATGGGAGAAGACTACGTAATAGACAAATTTGGTAGCAGTAGACTTCCTTGTGAAAGAATTCGTCAAGTGACAAATTCATTTAAGAGGCAATGTGAACGGTTCTAAAACAAGATTCCGGTTTATATATAAATTTTGCCAATCACGAGATTGAAAACTATAGTGAAACAGAAACTTTATACTAAAGGTTATTATACAACTTCTGCGTACTTGGATGACAAAAATCCGTGATAGTAACCCGTTTAGCTCATGGAGGTAGCCTCGATCTCTGATGTTTGAAAGCAAAACAAAAATATATACAAAGAGCAACCCCTTGAGTTTCTTGCTCATTCTTCTCAGGGGAATCTGCCTTATGAATGAGCGGTAGAGTTTAACCAATGTGACAATTTCAAAGTAATAATGCTTACCTATGAAATAAAGATTATTTTGATTTTTTTTTTATTTATGGATGATGGCTATGGGTGAATTGCTTATTTAGTTGTTGAAATATTATTATGATTGTTGACGGTGAGCGAGTATTTACAATATTATGTTTTGAGTTTTTTAGGTTTTCGCGGCACTACACGTTGATAATATTACTATGTTTTATATGTAAAAAAAACCGACCTTAAAAGTTCGTGGAATAATATCTATTTGCCAAGTTTTATTGAAATTGGTTAAAGGACAGTGCGCGAAACCGGATTTATGACCTAGTTTGCCACCTGAATATTTTCTTCAAATTTACTACTGTGGTTACTCTTTCCAACAAAAAAAGAATCATCAATATCGGTTCACAAAAAGAGACTTCTTCTTATCGTGTCGACACTTCCTTTATATTAGGACTATATTGACCCTGAATAGTACGTCGCTACTTTGACTGCGCTGTCCGTGGCCGCGTAGAGATCTTCCCTCGTACAGGTATTAGGACACAAGGGGCACAACAGCAAGTGCTGCACGGACTGCGTTGGGGCACCACAGTCACATAGGGGTTTGACTAGTATCCTTGAAACCCCATTTACACATCGTGTCTCTAAAGCGTCTTACCTGAGTGCGAAGGCGATTTAAAGACTTCGACACGAACCACCGCAGATCACAAACCTGGTGGTAGTTGCTCTTGAGGTACGATGAAACCAGGTAGTGGGGCATTTTTTCCGTTTCCACAATGCACACCTAGTGATAGTAGGTCACTCGTAGCCTTTGTGGTGCGCAGGAAACTTTTACGGCTTTTGAGGCGAGTAAGTAACATGCATTAATAAAATACTGTAGAATTGAAACTTCCTCCTTTTCAGAAGTCGGTTGAAATGAAACTATTTTTATTATCTAAATCGCGGTGTAACGTGCTAACAATATTGTTGATTCATGTAGTCGATACATGATATTGACACTTTTCACGAGTCATTATATATGTTCAAGTGGAATGTCATAACTGCTTTAAGGGTGAAGTCTTAGGGAGTTTGTGTGATAATCTCTTGAGGGAGTTTGTGTGATAATCTCTTGGATAGTAGTTTTTGTTTTCTATCTTTCCTATACGTTCTTTAATTTTCTGCTTTCATTTTAAATTAAAGTTTTTGATGTATCTTGCATAATTGTTGTATACGCCCATAATGGTACAACATACTGTAAAAAAAAATTATATGACAAAACAGTGTAAGTTTCTCTATGTAAGTGCTGATGGTGTATATAAATAAATAAAATAAACAACCGACCTTCTGAAACTTTCTTTGATCTTATCTCTGTTTCTCCTTTTTCTAAGGAGAGAGTTTACGCCATAATTCGTCACGTTACAGCGTGTTGGCCTAATACGGGTTGAGATAGTTTACATTTTTTTTATAATATCAAGTCGTCACTTGACGAACAAGTCGTGCCCCTAATGCCTGACGCCTGTCTATACACTGAAGTTGACATGTCCCATGTGCCTGTAATTTCACCAGCACCCTTACCCTTTGAAACCGGAGCGCTGTCATGCTCAAGTTACTGCTTGGCGGCAGAAGTAGGTAAGGTGACAGCACTTCCCTGGACGAATTTTTCACAAAGAGCTCTGCTGCTACTGCCTTCTTCGACATGCATTTTTATAACGTTGTTTTCCTGTATCATTAGAGACAAATATTCCTACTAAATATTCACAAATTAATTGTGTACATCATATAAGCAAGGCTTCGAACCGTCGACATTCAATTGATAAGCAACCGTTTTGCCACCTCCGTTCAACACAACAAAATGCAAACTTTCATATGCCAACATATAACCAAAACTACTCTCGTGAATGTAGTACGTCATGCAACGCAAGTACAATATGAATTTTCATTTTAACGTTGCCTGCTGCAGATAAGAAGTATACAGTCGGTTGCGGGAAACAGCGCCTCCGCACGTCACTGTATAACTGTAGCGAAAAATGACATGGCTTGTTTGGACAGGGCAGTGGATAAATATAAGGGAAGGTTGGTGCCTTTTTCAAGTGAAGCGCTACGTGCTTTTGCTTTCCGAGTACAAAATTAATGCATACCTAAACCATACTTGTTATGGTAAGCTCATCTAGAATAAGTAACCGTTATTAAGCACAGTTTTTGTTTACTTTATAAAACTTTACAAGTTTCAGAAATTCTTTTTCGAAACGGATCTATAAAAAACCAACGTCAAAAGTTTGTGAAATTGTATCTTTCTTTAAGTGGACGAATCCAATAAACCACATTCATTTCCTACTTTTCTACCGTTAATTCAAATTCAAATTCAAATTCAAATTCAAAATCAAATTCAAAATAATCTTTATTTCATAGGTAAGCATTATTACACTTGAAATCGTCACAATGGTTAAACTCTACCGCTCATTCGTAAGGCAGAATCCCCTGAGAAGAATGAGCAAGAAACTCTAGGGGTTGCTCTTTGTAAATAACATTTACAATATTTTTTTTTATTTGGTACATCAGAGATCGAAACTACCTCCATGAGCTAAACGGGTTACTACCACGGATTTTTGTAATCCAAGTCCGCAGAAGTTGTATAATAACCTTTAGTATAAAGTTTTTGTTTCACTATAGTTTTAAAGCTCGTGAAAGGCAAATTTTGTATATCAATCGGAATCTTGTTATAGAAGCGTATACATTGCCCCTTAAATGATTTTTTGACTTTGTGAAGACAACTATCAAGAAAAGCTAGTTTATTTCTCTTCCTCGTATTAAAGTTATGTCTGTCACTATTTTTCATAAAGAAATTACTATTCCTTTTAACATAAATTTAGTTGGAGGTTGGAGCGAAAAAAGGGCACAATTCGTCGTGTCGAGTACGCGTAGTTGTGTCTTTTTTACCATTGCGAGGGCAGTACTGAGATGTCCCTTTTCCGATAAAAAAAGAATTATCGAAATCGGTTTACAAATGTCGTATTAATTGCGTAAGTAGGTAGTGTGTTCGCATTTTCGAATTGGAAGAGGAGAAGGCAAAGCGCTGTGTATATTCCGTTAATTAATTTTAATATGTTAATTAACGATTTTAATATATGCGAGCGAGCTCGCACGGGTCATAGTGACCTTCCCGCATAACCAAGAGGTTGATAGGGACGGGCATTATAAACAAAACTTTTGTAGAAAGATATGGGACTGCCCTAGCCACCTCCACTCTGCATGCCTACAAGATGCCTCTTCACGCCTCGTTTGAAGGATCCCATAGTATAAGAAGGAGGGAATACGTGCACTGGAAGGGAGTGCCATTAGTCGACTGTGCGACGGAGAAAGGTACCACCAAACCTTTTAGTCCGCGATGGAATACGACAAGTTGTGAAACGGTGACTACGGAGCTTGCGTGTTTCGGAGCAGGAAAGGGAAGAGAGGGACAAGATCGAATATTTTCTCAGAGCACCTGCCATGGTACATTCGATACAAGGCGCTAAGTGATGCAACATTTTTACGCAGTTGCAGAGGTTCAAGATGGGATGAGACCGCTAAGGATATGGTAGAAAAAATAAAAGTTAAGAGTTAAGGAGTACATTCGAACTGTGTGTGTGAAGAAGAAAACGAAATCGAGAATTTGATATGTCGTCGGTGTTTTCTAGTTTTTGTTTTAACGTCTGTTTTGTAATATTCACGCCCAGTTTTAAAACTCAATCTTTCATTAAGCAGTAAAGTGCGCATAACTACATTCCGGTTTGAAAGGGTGTTGGTGGAACTACAGGCACATGGGACTCGTCAATTTCGTAGAAACAAACTTTTAGTAGCAATAGAGCTCCTTATGAAGAAGTTCATCATCAAGAAGTAAGCACTACTGCCTTCCGGTTTAAAAGAGTAAAGCTGCTGCTGTAATTACAATTACATGGGACTTTTTAACTTATCGTTTCAGGGCGACGGGCGCAGTGGCAGTGACCCAGACTTCTTGTCTTGTCTCATTGTGATTAAAACTTGGTTGGCTTTTTTTTATATAAATGTAAGTGCGCATTTGACCTCCATCTTACCTGATGGAAAGTAACGATGAGGTCGACGATGGAGCACACATCATGCTCACATTATTGCTTGGCGGCAGAAATAGGTAAGGCGGCGGTTCTTCCTGGATGAACGCTTTCACAAGCTCTACTGCTAAATTAATATTTTGAGTTTCGTGA
>NW_020653945.1:1111052-1116924 GCF_003589595.1 Hyposmocoma kahamanoa
GGTTTTTGTATTAGACCCGTCGTCCATTTATTTGTAAGTCAATGTTATTTACGTTAATTTTTATTGTGTGGTGAATAAAATGGTTTAAATTCAATAACTAACTCTTAACTTAGAGAGATTTTATTAAAAATATACATAATTTCATTAAGAAAGAAGATATCCATGATATTAACCTTAGAACTAAATCCAAACTCAAGGTACTACGATTTCGTTTAGCTAAGGTAAACGATTCTTTTATGGGGAACTGTATACGTTTTTATAACAAGATTCCGGAGCACATATTAAGATTACTGTTTCCTAAGTTTAAAACTTACATTAAAAGTATTTTGATTGAAAAGTCATATTTCAAATTTGAAGACTATGTGCTAGATAAAGATGTATGGAAAGACTTGTTCCCTGAACGTTATAATTTGGACCTTTTGAAGGCGAGAGTGAATAGGCATTATTTAGGTGCGCATGCTCCATTGTCGACTTCATCAGGTGAGATGGAAGTCAAAGGCGCACTTATTTTTTAATAAAAAGAAAGACAGCTTGAGTGTAGACTCCACACAGTTATGATTCAATATGTCTTCCATAGCATTTAAGTTTATTTGAAAAGAGCAATCCCTAGAGTTTCTAGGTCGTTGTTCTCAGAGATATCAGCGTAATGAACGAGCCGTAGTGTTGGGGCTCGTGCCCAACGTATGTAATGTAGAATGTATGTAAGAATGTGTGTTGATGGGAATTGTATGTTTCCCTGAGTACACCGTTCGGTTGAGGTAGGTTGATGCAAAATATGTAAGGCACCGTACTGTCCGAAGATCTTTATTGTACTAAAAATATACGTAATTGTACATAAAATGTCAGCAACATATTTAGGTTAAGTTACGACATATGTAATGTACTGCTCGTACACGTAGCGTAAAAGATGACGTTTTCAGTGTAAACATTTTACCTATGGATTAAATGATTATATGACTTTAACTTTGACAGCTTTATAGTAGCTCACGTGCGTTATGTATATTCAAAAGCGGCGTAGGGTTTTGAAGGTAGGGGGCAGGATGCGCACGGAAGCAAGCTATTTGTCGGTTGATCCCCCCGCGTTATCTGATGACCCCCTTATTGGGCCATTTCATGATTTAAGAGTAGGAAGAAGACTGTGAAGATACTTAGATAAAATATTTTTTTAAAGTGTTTTCTTGGCGTGAATTTGTAGGTGCCATTTGTGTGTATTATGAAGCGAACGCGCTTTTGTAACCGTCAATCATCATCAAAGAGTATGCCTTGACCCTGGGCCATACCTGTCGAAGAACCGACAACCGATGGGAGAGCGAGATCTTGACTCGAGACCCCGGCTTGGCAAGCGTAGTGTAGGACGCCCTCTGGCCAGATGGAGTGACGATTTGCGAAAGGCTGCTGGCACCAGATGGAAGCGACAAGCTGAGAATCGAGCGAAATGGCGCGCTTTGGGAGAGGCCTATGTCCAGCAGTGGACTGCGATAGGCTGATGAAGTTTTCTAGACCCTTAGTTATTGGGGTCCTATAGGGTAGTTTGATTAACTTATTATGACATTGGTTTTAATGAATATCATGATTTTTACTATCAGGATAGAAATAATTACAAATATTAGACAACATTCATACGTTGCTCCGATCCCAAGTAACTAAAGCACGTGTTTTTTTATGTTACCAAGTGACGGGACGAACAGTGTGCCTGGTGGTAAGCGACACGCCTGTCCATAATTATAACAGTGTCACTCAGAGCATTAAATTACAAAGATCTGAGGGGCACTGCCACTGCGCCCGTCACCCTGAGACAGAAGTTGACAAGTCCTATGTGCCTGTAATTACACTATGCAAAGTATTTCAATAAACACGTGGTTCATGATTGATGGAATACTATTCATGCATAATAATATATAGATTATAATATATTAACGTATATCAAACGAACCTTCATAAATATTCATAACACGTGGCCGCCATTCCGTGGTAGCTACATGTAAAAAATATATCAAAATGGTGGACAGTAGGCCAGGCCTCAGTAGTAGAAAACTCAAATTCAACAACGGAGTAATAATCCACCATACATCCTACAATTGGGCACCGGTTTCATCTGTAAAGCCCGTAGTCGGTTTTTGGGATCCAATTTTCCATTTAATATTTAATACATTATACTACCAGTAGAATGCATTAAATAATGTAACACGCAGCATGCTCGCTGCGCTCGCTCGGCTCGTGCAGCTTTTTCATATACTAACCTAACCTAAACCCACAGTTGGAGGTCGAACCAAGTAGCAAATGCAAACAAATTCGGTTCTGGCACTCGCCGGCCGCTGCCACGGAACGCTCACTGCGCTCGCTCAGCTCGTTTAGCTTTGTCATATACTAACCTAACTTAAACCCACAGTTGGAGGTCGAACCAACTAGGAAATGCAAACAAATTCGGTTCATTCACCATTTCACCTAAACACCACTGAAATTATATTAAAAATACATTATACTCAGTGTTGTTATATCTGAAGTGTTTATATAAAATGAGCCATCGGTATATTAGATTGGAAGTTGTTATATGAATCGTCTATTATACCCAGTGACCTTTATATCATGCAAGAATGTGTCAAATGTGTGTATACCATAAATTAATTATATTTGTTGGCGTTATATTGACTAAAAATATGTCATATGTTGTTATATATTACGAACCGCACCCATTCACGCAACACGCTTTGCTACACATAACTCTGTACCATGTAACTTTATGGATTAATAAACAAATTACAATTTTTAATTATAAACCTGTGTTTTCTATCAAAATTACTGCAGTATAAGTTCGTATAAGCAGTGCTTCATAAATACTATCGTTCACTTGTGTAAGTGCAGTATCGCGGTTGTCGAGGCAGCGAGAGACGGGGAGAAACGTTAAAATGAAATTCGTATTGTTCAACTCCATTATTGTCGCTTCACGCGATTTTGCGCTGCTACAAATGAGATAGCGATGTCATGTAAACAATTGAAAAGTTTGAAGAACATTATAAGCTTTGAATATATGAGAATGACGATTTTTGATTGAGATATTTTATTATACATTCCCGGGAGGCGGAAGGCGTGAGGATGAAGCGTGTCATCGTCACGATAATAAGAATTAGAAAAAGACTCCGGGGGTACTACCCTGAACACCCACCCAAATGGGTCCTACTAAGAATAGAACCTAGGGGACCGTCATATCTAGTGCCCACAGATTTGTTTAATCAATTTGGTTTAACAATGTAAGGTGTACACATTTAGCATTGACTTACAAATAAATGGACGACGGGTCTAATACAAAAACTACGAAAAAAATGTCCCAAGTCAACCTATTTAAACGTAGTGACATGTAAAGGAATATGAAAAAGCTAAAACGTTGAATTTAAATTGTAATGTCATCGCTGTACTGTCTAATTTTGCTTGCTTCGCTGTCAGTCGAACAAACGAAGACTAAAGCGTGAATGACGCTCTGTATACGATTTTAACGCCCTATAAGTTCGGACACTTTTTAGCGCGGACCCGACGTCCATATAATTGTAAGTCAATGGCATTTAGATTTATTAATAACGTTTATTTATAGGATTAAAAGATGTACATAGAATGTTAAAAGCCGTCGAAGGTCAAACTGTAAAAAGCACCCCATTTTCAGCTTTTCTTTTTAGATTATAGATCGAAGATTATCTTAAACTCAAGGCTGCAATATATTAGATTAAAAAATATAGCTATACCAATTTTCTAAATCACTAACATGGTAAGGTGGTGGCCACTGTCGGCCGCTCGGTGTTGTTTTAAGTTGTAAGTAATATGTAACTATTAATTAATCTGTTGTAATATACTGAAACCCATATCCGTACTGCTTTCTTTTTCTTGAAATAATACATGTATCTAACAAAATAATAATATTTTATGTAATTGTTGCATAATGAGGGTTGTTAAAGTCGGGTACCGTGTTTAAGCCACGAGGCTTCGCCGAGTGGCCTATGTTACAGGTACGAGATTTTAAGACCTAACCAAACCAAAAGTGATGGGCAGGCGTGTCGCTTACCACCAGGCGAACGACTTGTTCGTACCGTCAGTTGGTATTATAAAAAAAAGACGATGGAACTTGACAGCAGCATGCATGCTTTTCATTATCATTTGATTTTGCTATATTTCCGAAATATAAACATTCTTTTGTAATTATGCTTGTGAAATTAATGTTATTTTTAATTATTAAACCTGTGCGGTTTATGGTGCAATAAGGCAACATCTGCGAAATTACAACTTTTCAGAAGACCTTTAAAGATTCTACAAACCAATATTTGTCGGTAACCTTCTTATGATTCTCAGAAAATCTGGCAGATACATAGTTTGTTTCGTGTACTTCGTGTTATTTTTATGACTTTCATGCGATAAAAGCAATTTTTAACCGAGTTCAAAAATGGAGGAGGTTCTCAATTCGACTGTATATTCTTTTTTTTTGTATGTATGTTACCCGATAACTCCGGTATTTGTGAACCGATTTTCATGATTCTTTTTTTGTTGGAAAGGGGGTATTTCCATAGTGGTCCCATTTCATTTTGAAGAAAATCATCCACCTCGAAGGGTGGCTGTTCGCGCATGAAGATTCATTTTTATAAATAGCGCCTAACTTTAATTTAGGAGCAATAATTTTAATGGTTGATTTTGCTATTTCTCCAATTCAAGGCGTTTCTCTCTCGATATACTTTGAGTAGTGAGAACCGATTTTTATTATCTCCAGTGTCAAGTCCTGTATAGTGGCAAACTAGGGGATATTTCAATAAAAACTTAGCAAATAGACGTAATTCCACGTACTTTTGAGGTCGGTTTTTTTAGTACTCTGTACTGAGATTATGACGTATGATCACAAGTGGCTTTGTTAGGTATCCTGTATTATAGGTATACTTTTAAAGCGAAAAGAGAATAAGTAAGTTAAGAGAATAATTTCGTTATTCAAACTAAGGCCTATGTAAAGGTGATTTGAGAATTTATATATCTTATTTCGTTACGGAAATATAAAATCGAACAACAGTCGATCTCACGTCCACAGCGAAGAACTAACGTACCACGTCCTGAGAACAAGTAGTCTTGCACATATGTCTTTGTTCTACGGATCAGGAAAACGGGTACGTCTTTCTAATTTGCCACCTAGTCTTAACATCTAACGCGTAACAGTTTTATATAAATTAAAGTTAAGAAAAAGGTCTAACGTAACTAAAGCTTTTTTCAGGATCAAGTAAAAGATTAAGAAGCCATGACACATTAAAGTACAGACCACGAAAGCAACCATAAGCCCAATATGTCACGTCAAATGTTGTCTTATAATACAGTGTAATGAAATGTTGCAAAATTCTGGTCTATTAAGTCCTCTACTTTTGTAAAAAAACACCTTTTGAAAAAACAAAAAAAAAAAAGATAGAAATATTCGCTGATTTCAATTATGTATACATATAACACGTGCATTTGACCCAAATATAGTCTGTTAGTCCTTTTTCCTTTCCAGCGTCTATATGTATAACTACTAAAGGTCGGAGTGCCCGAGTTTCAATCGTTGTTGTCATTCAGACAAAAAATGTTTCACAGCTATTTGACAAGCGATTCCGGACAGCAGGTTTCTTTTAATTTGTGCCCTGTATGTGGGAGTTGAATGTTGTTTACACTTCTATATTATGATTCCTGTTGATATTCAAAATTTGTTATTTACGAGATTTAAAACTATAGTGAAACAAAACTTTATTGGGCCGGTGTCATAATGACTATATCTTCAAAATGACCTGGTCAGTATAAGGACTAAATAGCAAAACGACCACCTTTGCAGAAAGACTATAATTTATAATCACTTGGTGTCAAAATGTCTATGGTACAC
>NW_020653945.1:1116934-1143903 GCF_003589595.1 Hyposmocoma kahamanoa
CGTGGTTTTTGTATTAGACCCGTCGTCCATTTATTTGTAAGTCAATGCTGTAGACCCATAGATATAGATGTAGACCTCTAAAGTCTGAAGCAACCTTTTTCCCACCACACTACCGCATCTCGTGTAATAAGTTTTGTAATTACCGAATAAGCAAGCCTACAAGCAATTAGGCTGCAGTCTCATGTGGGATTCTCTGTCTGACATTGTTATATGTTTATTATCAAACTCAGTTAACTTTATGCAGGTATTTAAGATTTGTTGAAGCCATTTTTCGGTAAGTGCAAAATCCTATCTTTATCTTGTCTGTGGGCTGCTGCATTTGTTAAAAATCATCCCTCGCATGTTGCATTCGCAAACAAAAGGAACCATAGAAAATTAAGGCATGGGCATAGAATAGTCCACTCGGGCAAGTACACTTCAACATTTTGCCACTAGAGCTTTTATGTAATATCGGTCAAGATACACAACAGCATTATGATAAATTAAAAAATTCGAGTACATAAAATTGTCAACCAACATGATCATAGTTTTGCGAAAATGGGACAAAGATTTTTCGTTGTTTTTGATAGTTTGAATGAAAGCTTTTGCTGTTGTGCTTGTTGTTGTGGGGGAATTATAGTAATAAACCACAACAATTCATCATTCCTGAGGTGACAACACTAACGGTATGTATGTAAACACTTTATTGTAAAACAAAAACAAGTCACAATTTTTTTAGCAAAGCAATAGAACGTTATTGTACAAAGGCGAGTTTATCCCATAAAGGGATTTCTTCCAGTGAATTGGCTCCTGCGTCAGCAATAAAATTTAATAAATCGTGAAATTTAATTTTACACACTCAATAATTAAAGAATACATTTGTTATATTAAATATACACACGAATACATACAAACTGCATAATATGAATGTATAAAATAAGACTATAACTAAATATGTGAAAAGTAAATACATATTATAATTTTCATTTAAGATAAATTTTAGAACAGTGGACGTTTTAAAAAAGAAAATACATTTATTTGTATACCACTACTTGACGCCACAAAAGAAAAAAAAAAACGAAACAGAACAGAAGAAAAACAAATCGATCATGTTTAAACATTAGTAAAACATAAATAAACAATTTCGAAACAAAAACACAAACAAAACAAAAAATAAAAATAAATGAAAACTATTCACATAAACAAAGACACAAGATATAGAGATATTTTGCGCAGTGTCAGCCGCGGTGAACAAACTCAATATTTGCTGGAAAACGTAATATTTCCATCACGGATTTTTAGTTAGTACCCTATATTATAAGTTCATATTCTGTTGGATGTTGAAGAAAAACAAATATGTTGGTACTTTCTCCCGGGGCTGGACGAAGAGGCTTATCGGGCTATAACTGCGCGTAATATTTTTATGGCCGAAGACAGACGGCTTATCTTTTTGACGCCTCCAGTAATGAACATTCTATAAGATTGCATTTGTCTATATGTCGCCTACCAGTAGTTTGTTTTCATTTTAGGCTTTATTTGCATTAAACATACGATTCAGAGACCTTGCAAAAGTAGGATTGAGAATATTATATAATAATACCTGAAATTATATTTCTGGAATTAAAACTTTATTTTTAACCGACTTCAGAAAGGAGGAGGTTCTGAGTTCGACTGTATTTTGTTTTGTATGTATGTTACGCGATATCTCCGGCATTTGTTAACCGATTTTGATGATTCTTTTTTATTAGGAAATTCAGTATTGGTCCCATTTAAATAATAAATTAAAAATAAATAAATTAAAATAATAGAAAAAAAAAATTTAAGTTGACTAATGTTAAATATAATTCTAGAATGTTTTGACCTGAACTAGTTTTTAGGTTGTAATTTATTATTATATGACATACTTAATACATATTTAATATGACCTTTTGACGATTGCAAAAATGTATATTTTTAATTAATTTAAATTCTCATAAATTGTACGTAAATGGTAACACAAATTATATTCTGATTTTAGATTTGACATTGCTGCGCCCTTACAGGGTTCATGTTGATCTATACCAATAATTTAACACCTATAAACGTAACAACGTGAATGCAGTAAATGTTTTGACTTTGACTTTAACTTTGAAATAAATACTCCACCTCAAAGGGTGGCAAACTAGGGAATGGATCCGGTTTCACGTACTTTTCGGTAACCGGTTTCAATAAAACTTGTAAAAGTTTTATCGGTTCTAATTCCACGAACTTTTGGGGTCGGTTTTTTTTATAAAACTCTCAAACTTCATTCATCAAGCCCACAAGTTATGGCAGTGAAAATATTTAATAAATTACCAGAACATTTAAGAGATACGGTAGAAACTGCAGATTTTAATCTTAAACTTAAGGAATTACTTACTACAAAAGCGTACTACACAATATCTGACTATTTAAGCGACAAACTTTAAAATTGACTATTATTACTTTTAATTCCACAAAACCGTCATAAATACTCGGTCGCTATTGTTATCATGTCTATGAATAACTAAATACATTTGTAATTAAATAAAATATAATAAACATTGTACGTTATGACTAACATAATTATGTAATATATAGAATTATTTTACCCTATAGTGTTTAAGTTGTTGACATTTGAATAATTGTACTTTAATTTTAATTTTATTCTTATTTTATTGACTAATTGTAACCATATCATATATAAATATTACTTTGTACACCCGACAGGGGTATGAACTGTTGTACTCAAATTACATGTAACATCTTCTTTACCAGTTCAAACAATAAACGATTCTGATTCTAAAAACGTTGTGATTATTTCGGAACTATTTCTTCTTGGATTTTTAATTTTTTTCCGATACCAACTGACTGAACGAACAAGTCGTGCATCTGATGGTAAGCGACACTACATTCATAACAGTTGCCGTGCCACTCAGAGCTTCAAATCGTAAAGACCTGAGGGGCACTGCTGCTGCGCTCGTCACCCTGAGACATAAGTTATATAATATATAACGCACACACTCATAGCCCCGCACCAGGGAAACCCTGTATCGCGGGTGCTATGGACACACGCATAGACTACCAGAAATTACACTCAAAGTCACGAGATAAATAAATGTAGGTCAAACAAATACTTTCCCGGCCCGGGAATCGAACTTGAGACCTCTACGTGGCAGTCCAGCATGGTAACTCGACCACAGAGGCAGTTGTGAGATTTAAGTTGATAAGTCCCATGTGCCTGTAAATTCACTAGCACCTTTTGCTTTTCCAAACCGAGGCGCAGTAATGTAGACTAGTTTTCATTGTTTATGATTGTCATTAATTAATATCGATCGATGAATGTAGAAAGTAAACAGTGTTTGATAGCGTCCATAGATGTAGCGTCATATTTTAACTAGCAAAATTACGTTCTTTTTTTGAAACTCATTATAGGTCTGTGTACAGAACTGGAATTTTTCAGTTCGGTAGCGAGTACCATAGACAATAGAATTTTGGTTCAGAAGTAAAAAGAGCGCCTTTGTGATATGGTTTATAAAATTATAATTGCCAGAAGTACAGGAGTAGAGACAAATATATAGATAATAATTATATTAAACTTCATCATCTGGGCGTCTTACTTGACAAATTTGATTTTTAATAAATGGTATCATAATTTTGTCCTATTATTGGTGAGACTCACTACCCTTAACCCGTAGAATCCCCCAACTTAAGCTCTCTTCTCCAATCGAACAAAAGAGCCTCCCTTAGGCTTAACAGTTAGGCTTAGGCTTAGTTCCAAGACGATCGGATCAAGGGTTTTCTTAGACTTGACAATCTTGTAGTTGGAGATTAGATCGAAGAGAAGAACCTTCAGCTCCAAAATCGCGAATCTTGATCCTGTTTTCAAAATAGAAACGGTCATCACAGTATGAACATCAGCGTGATGCAAACCATTTTTGAGAACATACTATAGTTACAAACATTATTTATTTCATCATCATCATATCATTAAATAATTATCACTAGTATCAGGTTTCTTACCACGGTATGACTTCTTTTTATTTTCCCGATATTTCGGAACGGTTGCACGCTCCATGGTCACGGGTTGCCTGAGAGTGGTAAGAAACCTGATACTAGTGATAATCATTTAGTGAATAACCACGGAAGTCTTAAAATCATCATATCAGCCGGAAGACGTCCACTGCTGAACATAGGCCTCCCCCAAAGATTGCCAGACTAGTCGGTCGGACGCGACGTGCACCCATCGGTTACCCGCCGCCCTTACCAGATCATCCGTCCATCTAGTAGGGGGGTGGCCCACTGAAGGCCTTTCGGTTCGCGGTCTCCATTCCAGAACCTTTCTGCTCCAACGGCCGTCTGTTCTACGAGATCTATGTGCCTTGCCCACTGCCACTTCAACTTGCTAACCTTTGAGCTATGTCGGTAACTTTCGTTCTTCCACGGATCTCCTCATTTCTGATTCGATCACGCGGAGAAATGTCGAGCATGGCTCGCTCTGAGTGACTCTGTGCTTTTTTATCTATCTCTAGTATCTATTTGATCCGAACCAAACTTGAACACAAACATAACAGTCGACTAAGTAAGTCTTTCAAAACAATGCTCTGTTTTAAAATAACTACTTATTTGTCTGACAACGAAACGCAACTCACCAAGACAGTTCCTGGGTCCCACACCAAAAGGCATATAGGTAAAAGGCTTGATTTTATGTTTGTTCTCGTCAGAGAATCTGTCAGGGTCGAACTTTTCCGGTTCAGGCCAGTACTTCTCGTCCAGGTGGATGGAGTTCACCGCGTGGTAGACAATGTCTCCTGGTTTCAACTGTGGTAAAAATAAGTACAACTCTCACTGAAGGGACTTTGTCTTGATAATTTCCTGACATATCTGAACTTCGTTATATTAGGCCTTAAAAATATTATTTGAGTACTTGCTGCATTATTAAAATGAACTTATTTAGATTTAGGCATTATCAAAAATTTTTTTTTTCATTACCGAAAATTTGATCACGTTTCCGAATTTCGTGCTCGGTTAAAATGGCTCCCAATCCGCCTTCGCCGTGATGTACATATCCTGTCCACCCTTTTTAATATACTTCATGACCCAAATTCCCCTTCCTACCTACGTTCCCGGTTCCAACTGCTTCCCCCTCCTAGCCGCTCAAGGCGTCCGTGCATCACTAAGATGCTCGTTCGTCCTAGTTGTAAAACAAATTTCTTTTACAACTCCTTTTCCTCTCGTGCAGCGCAGCTGTGGAACAGACTCCCTTCCCATATTCAGTCTAGTCCGTCAATTGCTTCCTTCAAGAAAAGGTTGACAGCGCACTTTCTTGCTGAACTCTCTTAATAATCATCATATTTGTATATGTGTAAGTTTATTGATACAATGTATTATACGTTATGTAGTCTATTTATTTATATACTATTTTAATTATTTAACGGTAATTTTATATATGCATATTTTATACATGTAGTTTATCATCTTTTGTTATCTCTTTTGCACGCCGTTCCCCGCTTAAAACCTTTGCTCTCACTGCCTTGGGTTGGCTGGAAGAGATCTCTTTTAGAGATAAGTCCACCTTTGCTCACCTTATGTTATTTTTTTGTTTCTGTTTATTTGTTTGGTGCAATAAAGAATATATATAAAAAAGCATCATTACAAGTTCCACAGACATAGTGTCTTACGTTTCTTATTGTCAACCATTTCACGTCGACATATAAAGAATAATTTCAAACCATTTAAACAATATGGAAACTTTTTTAAGAAATAATTAATACTTACTTTAAACCGCCTGCCTCCTTCTCTAGGTGGAGGCAGTTCATAGGCTTTCGTGCAACATCTGTCCAATATCAATGCAGCCGACCATTTTCTCAATGTTTCTGTAATTGACAGTAAACAGAAAAAACTACAAAACTCAGAAAAACAAAACCTTATAAAAAATACATGGATGTATAAAGATCGAATCAGGAGGCAGCACATCTTACCATTTAGAACGCAGTCCAAATATTTCAATTCACCGATGTTATCGTACGTCAAATCATTGTTCTTAATTTTGAATTCTTTAATTTCCTGGTACAATTTGTCCTGAACATGTGGGTTTATTGTTAATTCGTGAATAGCCATGACCAGGGTACTGCCAGAACTTTCGAAGCCAGCCGTGAAAAATATGAAAACTTGACCGGTTAATTCATTCACTGTCCATTCTGTTAAAAAATGTAGTCATATATATCGAGTTCTTAGGTTTTCGTGATTGTTACACATAGGTCGAAATGTCGGTTTGTTTGAAAAAACAAATATACGCGATTTAAATCCGGAAAAATAGTTTCATTTCCTATGTAGTCATATATTTTAGTTTTTTTTTTTGAAACCTTATTTAAAAAAAGAATTAAATACATAATTTTTTAAATGAAAATATTACCAACTTCTAGATATACCTTGTGGTTTTAGAGCTTCATCTACTGTAGCGAAACCAACACTATCTTTTTCGTTTTCATTGGAGTTGTCCTTTAGTGTTCCTGTAAGGTGAACATGTCTATAAAAGTAACCTGTCGACATTAATTATATTTGCGTTTACTCGATTGTATTAAGTGTTGCTAAACTCTAAACTAAACATATCTAAATTTATCTATATTCGGAAATTAAATTTATTAACTTCCATTGTACCCAGAATTAAGACCAAACAAACCTTTTGAAGCTTCCATTAGTAGCTGGATCATGTCAGGACGTTCAACTTTATTTTTCTTTCTGTGGTCGATTGTGGATGTCAATATTGTCTTGAAGAAGTCGGTCGTTTTCTGAGGGAACACCGGTAACCGTAGTTTCTGTAACATCAACACGATCATTAATTTTCACAGTACAGTAAGGTGTAAGTTAGAACGATGCCACTTGGGTCTATAACTTTACAAATTAGCCTCCGATATTATTGGTATTGGTTGGTTATACTGTTGAGTTCTGCAGACTGAAAGGCCCTTGAAAACGTAGGTCAACACCTTTCTCCATTTGGACGTCAGTTTTTCTTGAAGTCACTGATAGTCCTGTTAGCTCTAAACTGAGTCTGACCGGTCTAACAAGTCTAACAGCAGTTCAAAATCAGCCACGAGGTCGATTCACTTCCACATTTTCAACGACGTAAGTCTTGTCAAGTTGTAGAAAAGAAAGAAAGCACGGAAGGAGAAAAAAACCAACGAAAGTGACTGTCGCCAAAACGCACACAACAAATCATAAACACTACAGAATCTTGATAATGGTTGGTCATAGTTTCGAAATATATATTAAAGATTAAATAGATGTAACAAATTTTGTAAAAAAAAAACAGCACAGTGAGGCATTTTTCTTCGATTTTAGAGAATTTACGCAACCATACCATACACAGCAAAAATGGCGGCCAAAGCTCAACTAGGTTTAACGAGACCTACTGTTGGCACGCGTCGGTTGCTAACTAACCACTTCTACAGTATTTATTGTTCTGTATGTGAAAGTGTACAAATACACAACATTTAAAATTTATATTCTTTAGTAACTTCCGGTAAGTTAAAAGTAAAAGTCTGGTTTTAGGTTCATCTCGCTAAACGTGGATTGCAGTATTAGTTGCTTTAGCAATCCATGATAAGTGGAGACGTCTTCAACGCAATACCTCAAGGACATTTGTTTCTGTGTTATGCAAATTAAAATTATTACTATTATCATTATTTATTTTGGACCCTCCTCCGAGCCTAAAACATTATATTACGAATTTTTAATATTATTATTGTTTCTCTGTTGTTTTGTTTATATGCGTGTCAGTGCTTGTGTAATAAACAGTTTTCTTTCTTTTTTTCTTTCAAATGGTTCAGGTTTCTACTTCGTGCAAGAAAATTTAGACCTAAGCTTGCACCAGTCCTTCTAAGTAATATTTCCACATTTCATTATAATGTTTGCAGTCACCTTTAGTCGTAAATATGTTTGTTGAAATCAATTGAAGCATTGGGGACAACAAGGGCGTTTGGGACTTAAAGCCCGTTTTGATGTTTATTGCATTAAAACATTAAAGCACTGTCTAGTATCTTGTGACAAAAACTCTTTTCGATCTATCCCTTCTGGATGTCGTAAGCTTCATTCATTTAGAAGGTGGGGCTCTAACGTACACGTAACGTACAATTTTTTCTAACGTACTTGTAATAAACTTAAGGGTGGAATAAAAACCTCATTATTGGATAGTCTGTGATAGTCTCTGTGATAGTCCTGAACGCAGCGGGGAACACTGACTTGGTTTCGCACACAACTGTCGCTGTCACTTATGTCTTCCAAAAGAAGAGATCGTTGGTTGTTGAAGTTAGGCCAGTTGAAAATAAAATGCTGTAAATCTGCTCCTTCTTCAGTGCAGTGGGGACATCGTGTGTTATTTAGGTCCTTTATTATATTCAGATGAGTCGGAATCAAACAATGGCCAAGTCTCATACGCGTGATAATAGTAATGAACTCCCGACTGTCGTATGCTCTGCACTTATGGTACCAAGACAGGTATGTCTTTCTGTATTTCAGTGTACCACTTACCTTTACTCTGCAAGGTAATGTTTCAGTGCTCTTTTGCACAGGTTTCTGTTATTGTCCTTGAAGTTACAGAGGTAACTTTTAAATAAGACTGATTGACATAAGTATCTATTATATAAAGTCTGTTCCAATTCAATTTACGCAAAAAGTATACAAACAGATAACTGACTGTTTTAGTGATGGTCCATTGTACTGTCAATTACGAATTGATTAATTAATTGAATAAATCGATTTGTTTAATTGAATCAGTATGAATAAATATTCATTTTGCTATTTCGGTGATGATTATTTCCAAAATAGTGATTAAATACTGAGTAACTATATTTCATACATAAAATAAAAAAATTATAATCTGCATACGTTGTAATCTATTTTACATATTGGCCGTCATGAAGAAGTGGTAAATCGTGGAGTGTTTAAAAAAAGGATTCATGGATATGAGTCAAATTTACTGTGATAGGCCGGTTAACGGATAAACAAAATGGCGGACTTAGCGTCGGCTGAAGCTACCGTTTTAAGGTAAAAAAAAATATTTCCTTAAAAACCAATAATAAAACGAACGCCCCATTAATTTACCGGAATTATTGATTAGATTAGTTCATTGGCATCGTAACAGTTCTGCCATCAAGTAAATACGGAAAGACGCTCTCCTCTCTTTGAATATACAAAATAGTATAATGATCATTTTCAATTTTTAACTGCGTGATATTAAATATATATTATCGGTCAATTTCAATTGCTAGAGCATTTTTTGTGTGAATGAACGTGGTTTCACATTTTCTGATTATTACCTTATTAAAATTTGGCCACATGGAGGCAACAAAGAACAAGATCCTCTGCCAAATTGAAAATGTGAAGATGTCCTGGCCTAGTTTGAAGAACTCATTGTCTTTGTTCTTTATTGAGTCGACGCCGATGCCGAACGCGGTTGACGTGATAACGTCGTTGGTGTACCGACGGATGACGTCGCCAACATCTACGTCTTCGTGTTCTTTGAGATTTTCTGCAAAGATGAATATTGGATTAGTTGTTAGTTTATTATATTTTCTCGGATTATATTATTGTACACCTGAAAGCAAGGGTGCTGGTGTCACTAAGGGTCGTATTCCAGAACTCTACTCAATACTCAAGTCAGGACTTGAGTATTGCAGTGAGCACTGAAAATCATACTCAAGTCCTTGCCATTAGGGTCGTTTTCCAGTGCTTGAAATCATACTCAAGTCTGCTCAAATCCTGACTCGAGTATTGAGTAGAGTTCTGGAATACGAACCTAAGACTAATTCACCGAGACGGGTTTCATTGGAACTTAAGAGATAAGTAAAATTCCCAGAAATTTCGTTTATAATGTAATATCGACACTCACGACTTACTGTACGTAGTATATACTTAAGAATTTGACGTTTGAAAGGTATTTAAATTATTTCTTTCATGTAAGGCTGAGGTATTTGATAGCAGTACACAGTTCCCGTTTATTTGTAATAAAAAATGTCCAATAAATTGTTTGTAAGACGGCTAACATATTGTGCGTAATAACTTCTACAAATATCAACAAATTCCAGATTTTACTTTGAATTCCTCACAAAAAACGTACCATTATTAACGAGAATGTATAGGACATGAGATTCTGTCTCGAACTAATGTGTGGTATGGTGTAATGGGCTGTGATCCGCAACTCGACGTCCTGGCGCCCGTATTTCACTATTACTACAAAATAGTGAAATGGCTGATGGCTTTACCGCCTCAGTCAAGACGTGTCTTAGGCGATTTACCTAGGTCCGAAAAAATTGTTTCATTTGCTATGTGTAACAATCACGAAAACCTAAGAACTTGATATGGAAATCTACTTTTGGAATAGTCTCGAAAGTCTCGTGCTCGTCAGAATGACTTAGACTAGTATTGACAGTGTATTTTGATATCGCAATGAGTCTCGATTTTTTCTCTCGGGTGGAAATGCACCGCGGTGAAAGCCCTAATTCTTCACTTCTAAAACATGTATATAAATTGTCGCGTCCAGCCTCCGCAGACTGACTAGCTACAAAAACAGACAGACTAGAGGTAGAATTTCAAAATTAGACCGACCGTCTTTAGGACCAAAGACGATGAGGGCAGTTTAGTCACAAATCTCTGAACTGAGAATTCTGCTCTCTTGGACTTACACTTTAGTACAGACAGATCGTACACAAGTTTTCTCCAAATGTAAAGATTTTTTGCGTAATTAATACATACGGTATTGGCATTACTGTTGTACTTTACAGATCATACTGGTAGTACATCAAAAATGGTTTTATTATATGGAAGTCCTAAAAGTGATAGAAACTACATGAAACAAATTATGCATATGTGAAATTTTAAACCATTTTTTTTCTTTATATTTTTTTCTTTCAGTCGTTGTCCCGTCACTTGATATAAGTGACGGGACAACAAGTCGTGCGCCTGATGGTAAGCTACACGCCTGTCCATAACAGTTGCAGTGCCACTCAGAGGTTTAAATCGCAAAAATCTGAGGGACACTGCCACTGCGTCTGTCACTCTAAGACGTAAGTTGGCAAGTCCCATGTGCCTGTAATTTCACCAGCAACTTCATAACTGTCTTATTGATTGAGTCATCTATAACTGATCATTACCCAGTCCTTCTAAATTTAAACTTTGAACCGCAAAAACGTCAAATTAGCAGTGTGACGCGGTGATGCGTACAGATATCCCACCTCACAACTTTTTGTGGACGCTAATGTACTCACTGTAAGAAAGACATTTATCCTTCGATCCTGTTTACGTCAACATTCGTCTCTCCCATTGAGAGCTGATTTGCCACCTACCAGACGACTTAGACCAGTTTGTCCTACAGTACACTGCCGTACTACCTTTGCCAAGAGACAGTTTCCTTCATTGAGTGCTAGACTTTACAACAACCTAAATAATACTCTACAAATTCATAGAGTCAATAAATTTGAGTGTAAAAATAAAATAAGTACTTGGCTATTAGCACTTGAATATCATGAAACAGAACAAATATTGGTATAGCTCGTTTTACGTCAATCGTATCCAATTAAAACTCTACATAGGTAACACTCTTGTCCGCTCCAAATATCATTATCACTCACGAAGAAACGCACAAACGCTCACACAAACAGGCATGCACACACACACACACTCACTTGCACATACACACGCACACACACACACACACACACACTCCCAACGCATGTACATACGCACTTTTAATCTCTCACGCGAAAATGGCGGACTGAGCTCAGATAGGTCTTTCGAGATCTATAGTTGGCACGCGTAGGATGCTAAGTAACTACTTCTACTGTATTTATTATTCTGTGGTGCCGACTATTCATTTACTTTTTATTTAAAAAAAGACCCTTGTCACTCCGGTCCATAAAAATGGGGATAAGAGTTGTTTTGATAACTATCGCCCCATAGCCATAATGCCGTATATTTCTAAAATTCTAGAAAGACTCATCTATAACAGGCTAATAAAGTACTTAGAGAAGAACAGACTCCTGGCAACTACACAATACGGCTTCAGAACTAACAAATCGGCTGACGACGCAGTGTATGAACTAACTGACTATATTGTAAGACACAAAGACTAAAAAAAAAGTGCTTAACTGTATTCCTAGACCTCGCAAAGGCTTTTGATACAGTCTCAATTCCAATCCTCCTCGAAAAATTCTACTACTTAGGAATAAGAGATCATGCACATAATCTTCTGAAAAGTTATTTAACTGACAGGACTCAGCGTTACGATACATGATACAGTAAGTAAAGAACTGACTGTATGGTGTCCCGCAAGGAAGTATACTAGAACCTTTGCTTTCATTAATTTTTTTGTCGTTTTCATTAATGACTTTTGCCTCCTCCCCCTACCAAACAATAGTAAAATAATATCTTACGCTGACGACACTGCTTTGTTATTTTGTGCCGAAAATTGGACTGACACATTCACATTAGCCCAAGCGGGCTTTGACACTGTCAATAAATGGCTTAGAAAAATCTTACTGACCCTGAACACTGATAAAACAAAATACATGACGTTTTCCTATAACTCACTCTCACAACCGACTTTAAACTCACATTCAATACTAGTCCACAACTGTTTTAGCTCAGTAGAAAGTACCTGTATATGTCCTAAACTAAGCAGCACAAACACATTTAAATATTTGGGCATCACAATAGATAGGTATTTGAACTACAAGGCCCATATTGAAACTCTTACGGCTAGAACACGAAAATTAACTTATATTTCCAAAAATTTAAAACATATCGCCAGTGGAAAGCTGTTGAAAACTGTGTATTTGTCACTTTGACAGTCGTTGTTTGTGTACTGCTTAAAGTTTTGGGAAGGCATCCATAAAAACATCTTGCTAAGTCTAGAAATAGCAAAAGAGCCATACTGATTGTCAGCACATTCCGACCTTTTCGTTTTCCAATTTTGTAACAAAAAAACATTCACTAACGCCCTACATAGGGCGCACTATAAGTTTCCCGAACAGGCCACTTACATAAACAATATTTAAAAAGTAATTACAACATTTGAAAATGGAACTCTTATTAGCGCCATCTACCCAAATTAGAAAGCGTTAATTTATAAATTTGTTTATTGACACCATTGACTTACAAATAAATGGACGACGGGTCTAATACAAAAACCACGAAAAAAATGTCCCAAGTCAACCTATTCGAAATTTAAATTGTAATGTCATCGCAGTATCGCGCTGTCAGTCGAACAAATGAAGACTAAAGCGGAGTTTGGCGCTCTGTATACGATTTTAGCGCCTTGCAAGTGCGGACACTTTTTAGCGCGGACCCGACGTCTATATAATTGTAAGTCAATGATTGACACGCATATTTGTCAAAGTTCCAAACTAATTTCAGTTCATGGTCAATATTTGAATAATATTACAAGGGGAAAAAACTGACTACTTATATTTCAGATTAAAGAGGAATGAACGATATTCACAGCACTTTTTTATTTAATATAAGCTACTTTCAGGCTATTGATCGGCGGCATCTAGATCTAAGACGGAATTTTGACCTTTGTCAGAGTTACGATCTGTGCTATGGAGATTAGCAGTATAGCAGTTATCTTCAGTTATTGGTCCATTGATGAAATACGGAAAGTACTTTTCGGGAAAGTGATGGAATAGTAGACCGTACCTAATTATGTGGTGTCAAATTAGAATGGAAGCGTAAGTCTTACCTTTCAAGTACGTGATAATGTTCTGGCTGATTTCGGTCATAAACGGCATCATGTGTCGCATCTTGGAGCTAGTGAATGCGTGGCTGAGGGTCATTCGCATGTTGCGCCATTTTTTACCTGGAACGATCAGTTATTTCTGATTTTATGTTATCAAAAAACATGTCAAGTTTTTTTTTTATTTAAGCGTAGTGGTTTTTGTGGATGATGACTTGAGGAGCTTGGAATTGAGTTGTTATTATAGGTGTACTTTTTTATTGTATAACTTAGGCGATTACCATACTGCACCGCGCCCCGCGTTGGAGCACGGAGCTGCGTTTTTTAACGTTGTACGGAAGTATTTCAGTTTGTATGGAAAACGCGCCGTCCAATACACTCACAACGGTTCTCCGTGCGGCGCGCGCGGTTTTACCGCGCCTGTGAAGCAACCGCAATAGCATCCTAAACGCGTTCTAGTATTGAAAATTGACGAGCAAGCCATCTAAGAGTCCATGATTGCTAACTAGTATCGGGCCATCCCAAATGTGGCAGCAGAACTCGTATACACGACAACAATTTTTTTCACGTATAACAATACATTTACGTGATTGTTAATACAAAGCTCGAACACATAGAAAAATTTCTTCGACCCGATGATAACCACGACCATGCGGCACATACAAGAGTAATGCTTCTTACCAACTGAGCCATTGCTCAAGTTACCGGGTTGTCAAAATTCTCCTATGTGCTTTTTGTTATATATCTTTGTACTGACTTTTGGCAATCGTCACCGCTCGTGTCATCTTGTATACTTGTACCTTGCAACATAAGCACACTGCCCCCGAACAAAGGCTCAACATCCTCGGGAAAGAACTGCCTGTGGTCCATGAAGTGATCGAAATCCTCCACTGTGAGCTTCTTAATCAGCTCAGGGTCACGCACCATGATTACCGGCAAGGTTGCCTCGATGTAGCCCACATATCTGAAACAGGGCAAAACTTATTAGCGTATACGCTCTGTAGTATTTAAATAAATCTTAAGTTTTATACTAACAGCAAATAATTTTTTTTCAAATATGTACAAACAGGCAAATACATAGGGCGCACTATAAGTTTCCGGAACTGGCCACTTACATAAACAATATTTAAAAAGTAATTACAACATTTGAAAATGGATCTCTTTGGCTGTAGAATACAGTTTGTTTCATCTGACTGTCACTCGTTTTTACATTGTGGCGTCATTTAGAAATTGTTTGTCTACATTACCATGGATTTAACTCGTGAAAATTTTCGTTGTATGTTTTCTTCGACTCTAAGGGTCGTATTCTAGAACTCTACTCAATGCTCAAGTCAGGATTTGAGTATGGTTTAAAGCACTCGAAATCATACTCAAGTCCCTGCAATTAGGGTCGTATTTCCAGTGCTTGTGTTTTCAGTGCAATCCTGACTTGAGCATTGAGTAGAGTTCTAGAATACGACCCTAAGTGTAATTTAACAGCTCAGCGGAGCTTCGCTCGGCTTCAAACTGCTTTTGGCGAAGAAGCACCATACAAGACGACTATTTATAGTTGGTTTTCAGAATTCAAACGCAATAAAAACCGTAAACGCGGTATCATCTTGCACTACGATAATGCCAGTTCTCACACGGCCAGACAGACAAATGAATTTTCGAAGGTGAACAACGTTGACCTTCCCGATCTGGTACCTTGTGCTTTTATTTATTTCCAAAAATTAAGAACCAGTTACGCGGTCAACGATTTCACTTTATTCATGGACTTTGAAAATTTGATCACGTGTCCGCATGTTGCAATGAGCTGAAGTGGCTTACGATTCGCCAGGGCTTTTCAAGTGTAAATTTATTTTACTTATGGAATAAATAATCTTTCACTTTGATTTAATGTTGGTTAATATTCTGATTTTTTTTTGTACTACAAAAATTTCTTGACAACACGAGCTGTTTCCTCACAGTATAATCCCAAAGGCTAGTCGCGAGTGGCAAACGCATAATAAGCTGAGAGGGCCGTTTTTAGGCCAGTAACACGCTTCAGTTGTCTAAGAGCATATATAAGTGAAGATAAACGGCTACATAATTTTTGAATAGGGTTTCCAATTTATGTGTGTATCTATTTCAATACCCAACATAGTTGCCGAATTTACCATTTCTAATTTGTTTGATTTATATGGTATATAGTTAATATCCAAAGCAATTTTTTGGCGGGGTTTAAATTGAATTATTTTTGTTTTTTCTAAATTTAGTTGTAGGTTATTTTGATCGAGCCATTCTGTGAGTGAATTCAATATCGCATCTAAGTCCTTCTGTAGTGAATTAGTACATGTGCAAGGCAAAACAACATTTGATCTGAAATGCTCAATTTCGCCCGTATGAAAGTTAGTGTTTTCAAATTCAACGCATTGGGATCGGTCGGTTTGAAGTTGTGCAAGGCAAAACAACAGAGACATCATCCGCAAACAGTATACTATCGAAAGGAATTGAGTGAGGATGGTCATTTACGTACACAAGAAACAGAATGCAGCCCAGCATGCTTCCCTGAGGAATAGAACCAGTGATAGAGATGACATTTGATCTGACACGCTCAATTTCGCTTGTATGAAAGTTAGTGTTTTCAAATTCAACGCATTGGGATCGGTCGGTTTGAAGGTATGATTGAAACCATTTAAAAGCTAGGCCTCTTACACCAAGATAATAGAGCTTGTCGAGTAATATTTTATAATTTACCCTATCGTATGCCTTACTCATATCGAGTAGCAAACCTACCGCCTATTATTGTTGTTGAGTCGCTCACGCGATACATGCAGCCGTAGTATACCACACCTAGTGGTGCCGGTGATGATTTTATGTCGAAGTTATAACAGGTAAAAGAACTAATACTAATTGCTATTTCGGTAACTACTCTAGCAAACCATAAAGTTTTTAATGCCTGGGTCTGTCATTTAAAAAAAATAAACAACTTCAAAAATACGTCACGACAATCGTGTGTGTTATTGTTTGGGCTCGTGATTTAGGTGTTTATTTATTGAAAACACACCGTAAGTAGCGTTTTTTAAGTTTACCCTGAATATAAATGTTTATAAACTATACTTTAAGGAGTAATTTCTATGGTAAACGTGAGAACCACTCAAACGGAATATTATCATATTTACTTGGGTACACCAAAAATTTCATTAGTGCTTTTTATGTGCAGGATTTACGGTGTATTATTGCATTTTATTTGAGATGTTTTTGTTGTAGTACGGAGGGTATTTATTTAGCAATGCAGAATAATAATTTTTATTTATAAAAACTTGTATTTAAACTGAATCCTTTTCTAATTTGCGTCGCGTGAGCGGTTATGTTTAATATTTTCTGAAAGCACTTATATAAGGCTAGGACAGAGTCTCAATCTACATGCCATTAGCCTGACATTGTTATATATAAATATGTATATTAAATATATATGTGTATGTATTATATATTATGTATTCATATGTATATAGGTTGCTTATATAATTATATAGTTAGTCATATAATATTATGTGCTATATTTATATTGTGTTTAAACTATATGTCATAATTATTTATAAACTTCTTCATATCTGTTTTAATTATCATGTTATGCACCGCTAGTAATTATTTTGAACCCAGCTCTCCAGTTGACTCCAGTTAAGTTCACCATTTGTACTTGTTTTGTGTGCAATTAAGTTTAAATATATAAATATTTTTTTGTGATTTACACTTTTATCTAAAGGTATTTTTAAGATTTTAGCTGTGATACTCAATTATCTTACTTATTTTATTTTTCAAACCCTTGCTCTTGAATTACCGTAGCCTGTCCAGACGCAACCTTTGTCTGCAAACATACTTCGCATTTTAGCCCGGAATGGAATACACCAGTGCCATTTAAGATTCAGGGTGGCGAGATACTGCATGTGTAATCATATAAAAATATAATCCACAACGACTAATCTTTTAAAATCTATCATCAAATATCCGAGTGTCCGGCCCGAAGGCATAATTACCATCGCCATTCCTTTCTTAGGTGCGCATCTCTAAACCACAAAATTTGGAAGTCGCTATTGCCGAATCGCGAGCTTTCAGCCGTGGACACATTCGCAGCCAATTTACATAAGTATCTAATTACCGTAACTTTGGTTTCAAAATTATCGAATTCCCGTTTCCCTATTTGTAAATTACATTTTACAAGGAAATGTGTCGTCGCTTATTGAAATAAAAGAGCTAAGAGGCCTTTATGTATTACTATATTCGAGTATTTTCCATCACTTCCAGTTTTTGAAATTTTGTTTGTGTGTTTTGTTCTAAGTACTATAGCACAGTACGTAGCTGTTGGGCTTGCGTAGAGGTACTTTCCAGTGAGAAACGACGATTATATCATAATCATTTTCAAAGCTTTGTCCAGAACTACCAAGAAGTCTGTTTGACATCAACCCACTATTTTTACAATTCTAAATACAAACCTGAGCTACCTGTACTACATCCCTCTTCCTCACAACTGAAGGGGTGAACATCCCTAAGTAGTGCCCTACCTATGATAGGCAACATACATCTGTGACCAGCCTTTACTACAGGCTAGCCAGACTCTGCTCGGAAGCTACTACCTTACCAACAAGCAAATCACAGAGGAGGCTATGGCTTTAATCTGCCATAAACCTATCTAAAAGGACAGACTATGAACACATCTTAATCAAACAATTCAAAATATAATTACTCGTCAGCTATCCTAGCTATTCAGGTAACCTATTTAAACCCTAACTCTTTATTTCAGCTAAAATCGTCACTAGGCTGAATGCTTCTAAAACTTTTCAAACACATCACTGAACAATCTTCATCGTGCACGCTGTTAAGACGTCGACACAGGCTCGAGCACAATCAAAAGCAAAATCAATATTGATCTCCCAGCTGCCTTATATACTAATATATCTCTTACTTTTTAACCACACAAGCGCCCGGTGATCTGTAACAACCTGAAAACGAAGTACCCATAAACAACTCTTAAAATAATTTAACACTCAAATAAGTGCTAACCATTCCTTTTCCGTAACAGAATATTTCTTTTCTTCTTCACTTAAGTTTCATAGAGGCTTAACCGCTCCCACGATGCGCTCCTCCTACCGCAAAATGGCGGTTTCGCAAAATAGAAAAGGATTCAGTTTAAATACAAGTATATGTATAAATAAAAATTATTATTCTGCATTGCTAAATAAATACCCTCCGCCCTACCAACAAAAACATCTCAAATAAAATGCAGTAATACACCGCAAATCCTGGACTTAAAAAGCACTAACGAAATTTTTGGTGTGCTTGGATAAATATGATAATATTCCGTTCGAGTGGTTCTAACGTTTACCACGAAATTACTCCTTAAAGTATACTTTATAAACATTTATATTCAGGGTAAACTTAAAAAACGCTACTTACGGTATGTTTTCAATAAATAAACACCGAAATCACCAGCCCAAACAATAACACACACGATTGTCGTGACGTATTTTTCAAGTTGTTTATTTTTTTTAAATGACAGAATGACAGACCCAGGCATTAAAAACTTTATGCTTTGCTAGAGTAGTTACCGAAATAGCAATTAGTATCAGTTCTTTTACCTGTTATAACTTCGATATCCGAGAAATCGGTATAAAATCATCACCGGCACCTCTAGGTATGGTATGCGTCTACGGCTGCATGTATCGCGTGAGCGGATAAGCTATAGGCTTCATCTCTTCCATTACCTGCAATAAACAACATCCAATTACATATCCACTGCTATCCACATACAACCGCGTCACCTGCTTACCTTCAGATGAACAATGCCCCAAAACAGGAGCTTTGCAAATCCGATCTTTTAACACCTCAAATGCCTCCTGCGCTTCATTCGTCCAAACAAACACCTTGTCATTTTTCGTCAAACTCGTAACGGGAAGTGCCAACCGAGCAAAATTATCAATAAATTTTCGATAATAAGAGAACAATCCTAAAACCGCTCTTACTTCCTTCAGACTACGTGGGGGATGCATCTCTTACATCGCCACAACTTTCTTACTATCCGGTCCAATTCCCTCGGCCGACACTTCATGACCTAGAACAGTCACCTTCTGATAACCGAAACGACATTTAGATAGTTTTAAAGTCAAATGCGCATTTCGCAACCGACTCAACACATCTCTTAATGCAATTTTAAATTCTTCAAACGTATTTGCATACACCAATATGTTATCCACATAAACTATCACATTACGATATTTCATGCCTGCCAATACCTTATCCATCGCCCTTTGAAACACCGCTTGACTTGTTTTCAAGCCGAAAGGTAACACATTGAACTCATATAGCCCCGTATGTGTAACAAAGGCAGTTTTTCCTTCCGTTCTCCTAAATCTAATTGCCAATACCCAGAGTTCATATCTAAATCCGCAAAATACTTTGCACCCTGAAAACAACTTAACAAATCATCCACTCTCGAAATAGGGTATGAATCGATCTTAATTTTTTTACTTAAGGCCCTATATCAATGCAAAATCTCGGCGGCCCTTCTGGTTTATCCACAAAAACTACCGGCGAAGCATATGGACTATTCGATTCCTGAATTATCCCATACTTTAACATTTCTTCCACTTGTTCCTCAATAATTTGTCTCTGTTTAGGGGAGACACAATATGGCATTTTGTGCACCGGTTCCTCATCAGTAGTTTTGGTTTCAACCAATGACTGCTTATAACACCCTAGTTCATCTGGCGCAAAAGAAAACGTATCACAGAATTGTAGTAATAACCGATTGAATTCATCTCGCCTTTTCTCCTGTAAAGAATTATGAATATTAAATTCTATTTTTTTTGTATTCGATACTTTAAACATATGATCTTTGTTCACTTCGAAGAGATTAACAAAATTAAATATTTGGGCTTGTTTAATGAACACTTTTTATAACTTTTTGAAATTGGCTCAATAGAACAACAGTTCTTTTTCCTTGACATGACATCAGAGACAGAATTGAAAGGTACTTCAACATTATTCTTTAAATTATTAATACAAAGATCGAACACTCAGAAAAAAGTCCTTCGATCCGGTCGGATTCGAACAAACGTCTTCTTGCATACCGTGCCAGACGCTATACCAACTAAGCCACGGAACGAACCAACGGACCTCACGAATTTTTCTATGTGCTTGCGTCGTGTCTTTGTATTTGATTTTGAAGAAGAAGAAGAAGAAGGAATTTTTTCTGAGTGTTCGATCTTTGTATTAATAATTATAACAAACTAGTGGAATAATTTCACAAAAAATAATTGAATATCAATAAAAATTTAATTATTATTCTTTAAAGTTATTCTCGACGCTGCAAAATCAATTACCGTACTGTTTACCGTTAGGAAGTCCTGTCATAAGATAAGGAGCTCAACAACGTCATCTATAACAAGCAACCTTGAAAGATATTTGCTTTGCTGAATCGTCAGCGAAACTTTGGTGGATGCCTGCACTATTACTTGCGTTCCACCGATTGTACGCAATGGAAAATTCAGCGTTTTTTCAAACTGCAAGTATAACCACCAACCGGTGGCGGATTTCCTTGTGCTTGCCAATACTGAGACTCTTCTTTCGAAATACATACTGGTAACTCGATACTCTGCTGTTCTAAGTTTGATTTTCGATTAAACACATCTTCCATCTGTATAATCTCGTTTTTCTTAATTCGTTTTTTGACGCGAACAACTTGCTAGCAAGCACCCATTGATACCTGGGAGCTAAAGACTTTAGGTAACGTTTTATAAACTTCACATCGTCCTGCATCTTTGCTTTTGTCGCCAAGTTATCCAGATTATAAAAATAGCTCAAAAGCGGGTCATTGGGCATCTGTCGCCTGTAGTAGAAGTCTTGGGCATAATCTACTTGCAAGGGGAACTGCTCTTTTAACTTCTGTGGAACGATATCATACGTTGCGTATGAGGAAAAATGCGTTTTGTACCGCTGAAGAGCTGGCCCTTCCAGATACGTCGCAATCACATATCTCTTTTGCCCATCTGACCAGTTATTTATCACACTAATGACCTCAAATTGGTTTAGAAATTCATCTACATCATTTAACCCAGTAAACTTGTGCGCAGGCATTCTTGCAGTTTTCCTTCTTGCCCCTTTTCACTACGAAGAGCACAAAATTACAAAAAATAAAAATAAAAATTACGACCTTATACGTTTCTTCTTAGGAGATTTCTTCCTCCTTTGGTGATTTTTCAACAAGAAAAATCATAAAAAATTTCCCCATCGGAATTTTTACGTAAGGCCTCCACTATTTATACCAGGGTACCTAGCTCTTGGGCTTGCGTAGAGGTACTTTTCAATGAGAAACGACGATTATATCTTAATTATAACTTTATACGTGTATTTAATTTCGACGCTTTGTCCAGAACTACCAAGATGTCTGTTTGACATCAACCCTCTACTATTTTCACAATTCTAAATACAAACCTAAGCTGCCTGTACTACATACTGTAGTATAAATTACCCTAGGTTTTCTAATTAACGTAGTATGAAAATATTGGAGAGTTTTAAATATTACATACTATATAGTAAAGTATAGCATAGAGTATATTCAAACATAATAGAATGATACAAATCAGATTTCTGAATCATATTAGACCTTATAATCATACCAATTAACAATATTTTTTCGACACAAAAGGAAAACAAAAAAAAATTGGGGGTAATTTTGGAAAAAAATGCACTTGGGACACATCAACGATGATAACGCTTAAAAAATAATCCTATTTTATATCAGCGATCGAAGGAGAAGGAACAAGAGAGATATGGGTAAAAAAAGTAGCAGTTACCACTGTGAGTTACCAGTTACGAATGCGAAACAGAATCAATTTCAAAGCATGGTATAAAAACTATAAGAAAAATAATTGATGGCACTATCTAAGAGATCCCCTGAAATCTCCATCGCCAATATGAACTTTGTCAGCCATCTACTTCTTCCAGGAACTCCACAAATACGAATATTTTGGACGAACATTCGAAATCCTGTACTTGCCTGATTTTGTTGACACCACGGCCCACGTCTGTTTAGAGTTTAATGGACTTTTGTTGATACAGCTGAATTGTCATGTTTTAAATTATACTTCAGCAATGCAAAATAGACTCTAGGTACATTACGCTCCTAAAAACTTTAAAACAGCCGCGATAACACAGTACCTATACAATCAGCATATTTCAACGACTATTCCAATACTAATAGGCATAATATGCCAAGGTGATATTATGTCTCGGAAGCCATTCCCTAACGCACTAGAAGATGTCTTTAGAATACTGCGATGTGCCATGATCCTATCGAAATAATACTTAACGATGTTTTTGCTTTTTTTTTAAGTAAATGGATTTGCTTAACCTGGCTCTGGAGCAAACATATATGATTTAACAAGTTCGCTCAGGAGATGCCTACGCAGTCGCACTTTAAAGATCGAAGACTCGGGTTATATGTATTTGGCAACAGTCGCAGACAGAGGATTCCATTTCTGGACTATGCCCATAATAAAAAAATGACGAAAAGACCTTAGCACGCTTGACATGTACCCTTGAAAAGTGCCAGAAAGCGTGTGTACAAATCTTTATATTCGTGTAATAGCCAGGGTTTCAATGGCGGCACCATTACATCCGGAATTTTAATTTTAGGAATTTTAATTGTTCCATATTGTGAAGAAATTTAGAAAGGAGTATTTATGTTAGGATGAAAATCTTTTTCGTATTATTATTTAGGAATAAATATTTGAAAATTAAATTTTGGTAGTAATTTTTTTTAAAATTATTGCTGGCCATGGAAACAAAGACCTTCGGCCGAAAACATAAACGTTTAATTATATTTCTGTAAATATGGCCACCACAAAGAGGATAGGCAATTTGAGGCGGCGTGCTTGGATTGACTCGGGATTCCTTAGAACGGGCCGATACGGGTATTTTATTTCGAGATTCGTATAATTTAGCGTTTTAATCTTCGATTAAGGCACAATAGCACTATCCTATTCCACTTTATACTAGATTTCACAAAATAATTGAAAGTCAAAATAAAAACGACACTTTTCCCTCCAAAAGATCCAGAGCGAATCCAATTTTGGCAGTAATAAATGAAGAAAATAAATTTGACAGTATGTCAAAAATTCTTCTTCTTCTTTTAAATGTTATGGCCCCATCGAAATAATCAATGATTTTGCCAATGTCAGGTAAAAATAACTATCTTTTGTCGTATAAGTTTTTAAGAATAAGAATACAATTTGAAAAGAGTTATGTCAAATATAAAATTACAAGATAATAGAAAATATTTTACGAAATACTATAAATACTACAATGAGATTTTTTTATGTAATTATGTGGTTTGTAATGTCGAGGAGTAACAGTGACTTGCAGGGATACTCTCCCAAACAAGCTGTAAGTCAGTATCGTCTACGCTTAGAATAGCCGATGGTTTAAACTCCAAGTTTCAACGACTTGTGAATCTACACATGGGTAGATATCGAGATGTGAAGAAAGTGTACTGTAGGAGTTCCTGGATAGTTTTATGTTTGATAGGACTGTGTTTGTAGTGCTACCGGTACACCAACTATGGGTTTAGGTACATTTGTAACCAGCTGAATGTAACAACAGTCGTAATATGAGGTGTGTGGGTGATTTGCAGTGTAAATGAATTATGCGATGACACTTTTTGCACTTTGACAGTTTTCATGAATAAAATGTTTCACTGCGTTTTTTTTTATTTTAACTTGGGGTTTTCTTCTTAAAGTTCGGCCAATGAAAGGGTTCTTCCGTCCCTGTTCGGGCGCCAGTGAAAAGCGCCAGAAAGCGTCTGTACAAGTCTTTATATTCGTATAAATAGCCAGTGTAACACATTTTTTTGGTAGATCTCCTGAATACCAAAACAAAAACAAAATTTATTTTTTCTCCTTGCTATTATTCACTATTCTTGTACAAAATGTCACTTTGCCATTATAGTTTAAAAATATTTAGTAAATTAATTGAAACTCTTAAGTGTTGGTGTCTATTCTTTATGTTGTGGTTATCTATTATTTAAACCATTCACATATATAATAATACCTGTTGGTGAACGATTTTTCTATAAAATCAATATCGTGAATGGGTACCCTTTAGTTTGACATATTTTTGAAAACACCAACCCTGGCTAATTTTTCTTGTATGGTAACGCAGAAGACTATTGCTGCGTACCAATAAACTCGATTTTACTTCTGTAGTCGAGCTTCATGTAAATTATAGCTTTTCTTTAATATTTCCATGTCGAACGCCGCCATTTAGGTTGCAGGCAGGTGGTAGGCAGAAAATACTTGACTTTCTGTAAAGTAATATACGTAAACCTGGAATCGTCATGTATTCTAGCGCGTTTAGGTGATAAGACTTGGGAGCTGCTTAAGAGTTGGGAGCAGGAGAGAAAGTGAAGGAAGATGGAACAATTCAAATTTAAAATTTAAATACAAGTAAAATAAAAAATGATACGATACAAAAAGGTGAGATGACGGTGAAAGGAGGTCACACTGTCACACCCTTTTTCACTAGAGCTACAGAAGTCAGACCCGTTAGAAAGGAACTAGTATAGAAGCAACATATGAGACCGTTAACTGCCTTCGTGGCCGCACTGCCACGCAGAGGTCTCAGGTTCGATTTCCGGTCTAGGAGAAATATTTGTATGGCTTACATTTATTTCTCTCGTGAGTTTGGGTGAAATTGGCTCCCGCAACACAGGGTTTCCCTAGTGCGGGGCTATGTTGAGTGAGTGTGTGAGAACGGTGACAGGCATCATGGCAAATGGAGTTGCGATCATGATTAAGAAATACCTTGGAGCTGCAGTTACCATTTTCCTCCCTATATCGGACCGTATGGTGTTACAACTTAGAACCAAGCCTATCGACATCAACATTGTATAAGTATACGCGCCCACCGCCGATAAAAGTGACAAAATTCTTGAACAATTTTATAAAGACCTGAAAACCGTCCTCCCTGATTTGAAAAAGCAGAAATGTACAGTAATCATGTTTGATTTCAACAACAAAATTGGTGAAGGTGATGTTGAAGATCTAGTCGGGCGGTTAGGTTTAGGAGTGCGTAATGAACGAGGTGACCGCTTAGTTCAGTTCTGCCAAGAAGAGTCACACCTTTTTCAAGTTGAGGTAACTTGAAAAAGGTGTTCCTTACAAGCACGACGGCTATATACATGGAAATTCCCTGCCGACTCACCAGCAAATATTATTAGAAATCAAATAGACTTCATACTTATCAATAAGAGATACAGAAATAGTTTCAAATCAGTTAAAACTTACACGGGAGCTGATATAGGTTACGGTCATAATCCACTTGTAGGGGTTTTTGCTACTAAGGTGAAGAAATCATAACCACCCAATATCAACTCAAGAATTGGAGTTTCGAGACTCAGGGACCAAGACATTAGAAGAAAACTCTACTGTGGGCACAGTAGTAAATTTCATTAGCTACAGGAGCACACGAGACTTCAGATGTCGATAACCTCCCCTGAACAGAATTGGAAATAGTATCAGGGATATTGAGACTATAATTGCAAAGGAGGTGGCTCCTTTTAATAAAAGCACTCCTGGCTTGCGCTATGCGACATCTAACTTCTACGCTGTGGTCTCCCTGGTCGTTTACCATACAGCCAAGGTATATAAAAGAACGGATACTGTCAAGCGGTTGGTTCCCAGCGTTGAGAACAGCAAACATCTGCAGAGCACGGCCGACAAGCATATACTTAGTCTTTGTGACGTTAATATTCAGACTGTTCTGTGCGCTGATCGACTCTACACGATTGAGCAGTTGCTATAGATTTTCCATCCAGCTGGCATGGTGAATTATATCGTATGTTATATCGTATGTTATCGAGGCGTCGCCCGTTACAACAATCCCTTCGGTTGCGTCTTCAAGGACTTCTGAAAAAATCTCCTCTGAGTAAACGTTGAACGGTGATAATATACATCCTTGCCTCACTCCTCGTAGTATCTCCACATCGTCTGTGAGTTCTTGCTTTACGCTTACATTTGCTATCTTATGCAGTGTAAAGATTTTTAATCACTAAGATGTCTTTAGAATCTAGGCCTATCTTTGTCAAGAACTATATCAACTTGTCATGTTTCACATAGTCGATGAAATAGATGTAAGCATCGACAAGATACCGTTTAGTGCAGTGCTACATATTTTCAATTCTTTTGTACGAAGTATTTAATTTCATTTCACATTGCATTTAACTTCACATTTAATTTCATTTCACATT
>NW_020653945.1:1143913-1166389 GCF_003589595.1 Hyposmocoma kahamanoa
TTCATTTCACATTGCATTTAACTTCACATTTAATTTCATTTCACATTTCATTTCATTTCACATTTCATTTCATTTCACATTTCATTTTCTTTCATATTTCATTTCATTTCACATTTCATTTCAATTCACATTTTATTTCAATTCACAATTCATTTCAATTCACAATTTATTTCAATTCACATTTCATTTCATTTCACATTTCATTTCATTTCATTTCACATTTCATTTCATTTCAGATTTCATTTCATTTCACATTTCATTTCGATTCACATTTACATTTCATTTCATATTTCATTTCATTTCACATTTCATTTCATTACCCCTTTACTCTAGCTGTCATCAAAGAGATGAACAGATGGATGAATGACATTATTAAGTTTTGCAATATGTCCTGTCTAGCTTCATCTTTTTTTTTTCATGGTTTTCTTCAGGCACAGCGTGGAGTGCGCCACAAGGTTCATTACTGGGACCACTACTGTTCGTCATTTACAGTGCTGATTTGCCTAGAGTTATAAAGCATTGTAGGTACCATTGTTATGCAGATGACGTTCAGTTGTATATATCAGTGATTCCTAATAATTTATGCGAAGCGCAGACGCGTATGAACGATGACCTTGAGAGAGCTGCTGAGTGGTCTGCTCGGAATGCTAATTCTAAACCCGGTGAAGTCCAAGTTCATTGTATTTAAAGTTTATAGTTTATAGTAAAATTTTAGGTAGTAAAAAGCAAATCAGCAACATCGTAGACAGATATCCATATCTCGAGATCGCTGGTAGTGATGTGGCTCGAGTAACAGAGGCAAAAAATCTTGGCATAACGCTTGATGGTCAATTACGTTTTGAAAGTCACGTACTAGATCAAGTTAGGAACTGCTTTTATCGTCTTAAAATATTATACAAAATACGTAATTATTTAAGTGAGTGAGCATGCTCGTATTACCATCTGCGAATCACTGATTCTTTCCAAACTTAATTACGGAGATATACTTTACGGTCCTCGTTGTTGAGTAAAACACAACACCTGATTCAACGTGTACAAAATGCTTGTTGTCGATTTTGCTTCAAAATCCCACCTCGCAGCCGCATCACGCCATATTTAAACAATGCAAACATAGATGGCGCTACGACTAAAAAGTCGTTAAAAAACCAAGTACACGACGCAAGCACATAGAAAAATTCGTGAGGTCCGTTGGTTCGTTCCGTGGCTTAGTTGGTATAGCGTCTGGCACGGTATGCAAGAAGACAACGGTTCGAATCCGACCGGATCGAAGGAAATTTTTTTCTGAGTGTTTTTTCTGAGTGTTCGATCTTTGTATTAATAATTATAACAAACTAGTGGAGTAATTTCACAAAAAATAATTGAATATCAATTCAATAAAAATTTAATTAATGCAAACATGTTAAATATGGACTCGCGAAGACATATACATCTCACGTGTATGCTGTTTGGCGTGATAAAGTCCCAAAAACCAGAGTACTTGTATGGAAAGTTAAAATTCTCCACTTTTCATGACAAATTTTCTATTAGAACCGTGAGACCTCTGTTGGCGGGACAAATTCATCGCACTGTGGTCTTTACTGGAAGCTTCCGCTATCAAGCAACGAAGTGTTGGAATAATATTCCGCCCCCGCTTAGACTCCTTAAAACTAAGTTTACGTTTAAAAAACATTTGAGGGAATTTATTTTTGATAGACAAAAACTGGGTATTCCTAAACGCTTTACATAGCGGAGGCTTCTAGAATGAAGTCCCCTTGCTTCATGGACATTTATTATCATTTATGTTACAATGGCTTTCATCGATATTAAGTACTGATTATTATTATTATTATTTTATTTTAATTATACCAATTATGAATTTGTATTACTATTTTTTCAAATTTTTATTTTTTTATTTTTTACAGTTACTAATTTTTTTTTTAAATATTTTATAATGTACATAATTCTCACGTGATACTAACATATGCACGCTACATTCACCTCACAATGTTTTTGTGTTTGATGCACCGCAACGCGCTACCCTCGAAAGTGGTGGCTGAAAATCAGTGCCTTGCTCTTGAGCAAATTTTGCACTGAGCCACGACCTATTTGCTTTCTTTAACACACACAAGCTGTTGATAATTAGCTTAGTATTATGTTTTTATGATTTTTTTCGTTTTAATTTTGATTTATGTGTGTCTCTTTTAATCAGTTTACTCTATTATATTGTTGTGTGTGTGATGCAAGACAATAAATGTTTTATCCATCATATCTATCTATCTTCATTTACTTTTATTCAGCCTCCTCGATCTGGTCGGTGAAGGAAAACATCGCGGTGAAACCCTTACAAAACCTGTGAGTTTCCAAACAAGCATTAGGCTAGCCTAAATCATGTCCTTACAGGAAATCCGTGCCCAGAAGCAGGACAACATCGGTTAAAGATGATGGTGATGAATGTATGTATGTATGATATTGCTCGACGGAGCTCCACTTGGTTCGATTATGTTATACCACTTTCGCTTTTCCACCTGTGTCGGTGCTCTCCTGTTTTAAATGAAACATACTTACTTCTCATCAGGGAAAGCTCTATAAACGGCATCCAAGTCTTCGAAGATGTGTCTCTTCATCACTGTGCTGTTGCGGGCATTGCCGAATACCGGCCAACATGGCACGAACTTCACGTCGCAATTTCTAAACTTATCTTTTGCTAATTTGTGAAAATAAACGAAGTAAACGACGAGGAATGTTATTAGAAATACTAACAATTCTGCTATCATTGTCAAAATTTAAAAGAAAAAACAATTCTTCAATTTAAAAAAATGACAATTAATTGTGAAAATGAAGTAAAACTAATTTTACTATAAAAAGAATATTGAAAAAATAACTGTAGGTCTATTTTGTAATTTAGCTCTTTGTAACTGAGCTCAGATGGAAACCAAGCCAAATTTTTAACTGAACATGAGATCTTGATAGCCACCGACCTCCGGATAAACTTTGAGGTTAACAGGCTATCGGGTGTATTAGGTTGGTGTATTAACGTTCAAAAGCGAGCATTACAGGCGGCGAGGGAGGTGAGCCGAGAATTCGCTGCGCAACACTTGTAACATTCGGTAGCCTCCTTCACCGGGAGCCAGCGCCTGTAATGTAACAATCTGTTCAGATTGTAAGGCTGCGACTCCACCAGATAAAGTGGAAATGTTTCCAAGTCTTTACTTAAGTTAAGTGCCTGCAAGTGCCCGCGAGTGCCTTTGGGTGCCATCGAGTGCCTTTTGGTGCCAGGGAGAGCCTTAGAGTGCCAGCGAGTGCCTTTGAGTGGAAGGCACACAAAGGCACTCAAAGGCACACGTACGCCTTGCTACCTCGCATATCTCTGGGGGAATCTTGAATGTCACTGTAGTGTATTGACATAATGTATCATAGACAATAAACAATGTATGTCACACTGCGGCCCGCCGTTCTCGCCATGACAATACGAGACAGTGACGTGAGCGGGCGTGTATCGCACTTGTATGTGAAACAACACACGTTGTTTTATTGAGCTAACCCCCAACAAACGCCACAGTCACATTACAGGCGAATGGAGGAGGTAGTTTGTAATTTAACGCTCAAAAACGAATCTTTACAGGCGAATGCTCGCCGGTGAGAGAGGTAGTTTGTAATGTAATGCTCGCAAACGAATCTTGGATGTTACATTACAATCGAATGTTCACGGTGAGGAGTCCCTCACTCGCCTTTATATTAACAACCAATGTCATTTTGATTCGAATACATGTTTCTTGAAAATGTTTGCTTTTTATAATTATGTAATATTACATAGTGATCCAAATTCATATTCATTTATTGCATATCACATTTCATTACAAGGTGGTACAAAATATTAGGTATACATGTGACGCCCTGCAAGGGCACAGCAATATTTCCTATCCTAGTCATCCCTATGACACTTCATTTGACATTTGGCATAGGATAAGATAAAGTCGATAGATTTTTAGTGTATTTGATTTTTATAGCAAAAGTTTTTGTTTATAAGGTGATAAGCGACACGCCTGTCCATATTAGTTGCTGTGCTATTCAGAGCTTTAGGCGCTATAGTGCTGCCAGCCTGAGGTAAAGTAGGTGGTAGGTTCGGTAGGTCGACAAAAGTTAGATTCGATCGCTTTGGCCAGGGACCAATACGATTTACTGCCTCCTGGATAAGAGGCAAGCTTGGCCCCTATGCGGCGCACATGGTCGAACTTGGCCCTACGTAAATGGCTTTTGCACTTCTTGGCGGCTTCTTGAGACGCTTGACACAGATGTCATCGCGAACATACACACAGACTCCGGCACGAGATACGAACCTATGCTCCAGAGTGTACCCGGGGTACGCGGCGTACGGGAGCTGAGGTACGCTGCGTCAGTCGGACATCTGATTTTTTTATTTTATTTTATATGGTACAACAACAGATAACAGACTACAAATAATACTTAGAACTACTACATAACATTATAAATCTGATATCCAATTATAATTGTACACAACATTCACATTAGGACAATATATAATATAAAAGGAAAGACGTTAAACAAAATAAGGACACTATTTTTTGCTTATATTAGTGTGCAGTGTTGTTTTAAAGCACTTAAAACTACAGAAAAAAATGCTATGGTGGGAACATATGCTATTATATGATCGACACATTTTGCATAATGGTCCATTTTGCGAAACATTGTTTTTTGTGAGAGGTAAACTAAACAACTCTGGATCTGCGTCTTTGTGAGGAACAGCAGCTGCCGTTTGTCGGTTTCAAGGTGGTAGTGGACCGAACTCAGATTTGTGCAGGTGCACTTTTAGTGGGAGGACATGCAACCGCTGTGTAAAGTTTTTCCTTTTTTATGACTTTTCATGTTTTTAGAAGTGAATAGACAGGAGGAAGCAGTAGAACGAGGCACTGCGTCATGTTCAACTAAGCAGCAAGCTCACACTGCCACACGATAGTACAATCGGTTTGGAGACCGCAGGCATGCCCGAACCCCCCTGGAGATGGCCACCTGGTCCTCCCTCCCGTTCACCAACCGGCAAGGTGGAGCACTCGGGGATTTTTCGTTGGGTTTCCCGCTACTTAGGCCACCAAATTCCCACGGTCAGCCAGTGGTGCACCGTGCTTCGGATCCCGCTAGCCTCCAGAACCGAGTGCTCAGTGTGGCAGTACAAGCGGCTACAACTCGTCGTCAGACGCAATGCGACTGTTCAGACCCGACCTCCTAATGGTAACTCCCGAACACGAGTTGGAACACGCTTAAAAACCATTTGGCGACTCGACTGCGTCGGGAGGACGGTGACTCGCCACGGCCGAAGCCTACCACCTGGGGTCACTTGTACGGTCTCGAGGGTAAACCTACGGAAGCGAGCAACATCAACCCCCAAAATAAATAAAACTCAACATAATACTATATATAAATTAATTAGTATTGACAGTAAAGCCTACTCCTTTACTCTTGAGTTTAAGTAGTTTTCACTAGAAGCTAAATATGGTGCATTTTGTTATGTTTCCAGTAGAAGCTGGAACTGGAGAATTTTTGGGCCTTTAAATTATGGTAAGCAAAATTAAGCAGTACTACAATATCCTTACAATTTAAATAAAATGTTTTAGTTTTTTTTATATTTCTATATATGTTACTACTATTGTATAGGTTAACTCCGGACATTCTAGTTATTAGCTTCGACGCTGACCGCGAAAAGCCGCTAACTGGGAAAAAACTCCGGACATTATTTCGCGGTTTTGGATTACACTTTAGATTGTATATATATTTTTATCCATTTATTGGTAAGTCAATAGGCAATCCTCTTTGTCAAATTACAAGTAAAACAATACCGCGGTACAATAAAAATTACTTGTGAATTGATTAACACTTCTAATCGTTCAAAAAGCAGATTTTGCTACAATTTAGGGACTTTCAATAAATTTATTTTTACGTTATTTGTTTTTAATATTATTTTAAGTAGTATGTATTAGTATATATTTTAAGTAGTACTTAAATAGGAATGCGTTTTACTGGATCCTTTTCTAAAATTTCTGCTCTCAAATGAAACATGCTTATTCGTGTATGGGGTAATACTTATTAATTCTAACAAAAGTTAAAAAATATCCTTATTTAAAACGGGCTCGTCTTCTAACTATAACCATTCCGAGATATCCACCTCACACTAATAAATAATTTTATTTCATTCCACATCCATGTGTTAATGAAATAAAATTTTAAATATGACTAAATTGTTTAGATCAGTAAGTCACGTTCACACACGAAGTTACACACGGAATGATACTTTACTCAAATAATGTGTTGAAATCATCGACACTGTCACGTCGAATCTCATTAATCTCTAATAAATATTAAAATGTACTTTCCCAGTTGTTACTAACACAAATTTTTAAGTTATTTTGTTACTAACACTATGGATTTATAGTCCGAAATAAATTATTATTATTATATTCATTACAATCGAATATTATCGAATATGACATGAACGTGTGTTATCTGTGTTTGTAAAAATAAGATCGTGCTATCGACTTTTGTTTATGTTAGACCATAGTGAGATAACTCAATATTTAATTTAGTAAATGAAACTACCAGTAAATAACGAGTTCTTAGGTTTTCGCGATTGTTACACATAGGAAATGAAACTATTTTTCCGGATTTAAATCGCGTATATTTGTTTTTTCAAACAAACCGACGTTTCGGGCCCTTTACAGGTCCCATGGTCACGGTTGACTCAATGTCCACCGTGACCATGGTTAGTTTCATTTCCTATGTGTAACAATCGCGAAAAGCTAAGAACTCGATATCAATGTTGAATTATTACTTCCATTACTAATAGCGCTTCCCGTGCTATATGCTCTAAGACGGAAATACAATAATGAAACATAACTATATTTAATAATAATGATAACGCACACACTCAACACAGCCCCGCACTAGGGAAATCCTATGTCGCTGGTGCCATGGACAGACACATAGACAACCACAAATTACAACCAAACTCACGAGAGAAATAAATGTGGGCCATACAAATATTTCTCCCGGTCCGGGAATCGAACCTGGGACCTCTGGCGATTAGGTGATTGTATCGATGCAATCGCGCGTTTGTATCGATGCAATCGCGCGCTTGCGTCGTTGCTTAAAATCGCGCGCGTGTAACTGGTTTTTGGCCAATTTAACCAATCAGAGGCAGTAGAGCGCTTGAGTACCGTCAAATTTGATATTTTAATTAGCAAAAATACGACAATCTTTTATGAAACTCATTATAGTTTTCAGTACAGTTTTCAATTCTGTAGCGAGTACTAAAGGCAATAGAATTTTGAATCAGAACTAAAAAGAGCGCCTTTGTGATATGTTTTATGAAATTATAATTGACAGATTATAGTATAGGAATATAAAAACGAAGTGACGTTATTCTGTTCAGGAACATAGTGACGCGTTTAAGAAGACTGTTTTAATCTTAGACTAAGGAAACCAAAGGACATGTTATGTTGACATATATAAATCAGACGTTTTATGTATATGATGCATTTCGACATTGAAAACATAAACATGTTATTGTCTTTGTTTAACTACTACGTGTCGTCGTAAGCCAAAAGAGATAGCATTACATTGGTCTGTGCCAAACACGGGAATCGAAAATACGTAACGTCATCTTAAATGTCAAATGTGTTCATTTCGCAGTACATGAGGTACATAATACGGTTGTCAAAGGGAAGTACATCAAATGTCAAAACGAATGTTTTTCCAAGTGTTTTATTGAATTATTTGCATGTATAGTAAGAAAATGGACAAAAATATTGACAGTGAGAAAAATTAGGTATTAATAAAAACGCGTCGCTGCAGCATTAAGGGATGTGGCATTAACAAAAGCGAAAATCAACAAAAATGTAACATTGCGCAGGCATGGTTGTTTATCTGTCTATATATCACACAATAGCCTAAATATCTCATGTAATTAGACTTATTTAAGTAGTTTATTCATAAATCTTGCCAAATTTTACTTTGGTTACTTCAGATTGCCGACTTGTTTGTATATTTTGATGATTGTTGTTAATGATTATTTTGTGATAGTGTTGTTACTGTAAGTGTACATATTATGGATATTCTGTTATTAAAACAATTCACTAAGAGGTATTTATTATTTTATTATTAACATTTTTACTATTTAAAGTTTACCTACAAATGAAAAAAGAAAAAAGAGTGGTTGGAAATCACAGGACTGCCAAATATAACATTAAAGACCATCTACATTAATTCGTTTCATTTTAAAGAGTCCAATTTTAACAGAACTTTGAATGTAACTAGATTACATGATAATGCAATTCCATTATTAGGATTATTGGTAAAATACTTTATATTTAATTTTGATTAAAATGGCTCATTACTTGCCTAGTAATAATAGTCTAGTATTAATCATACTTTGATTACAGTAAACTATATAAATTTGCAAACATAAAAAACAGTTTCAACATTCAAGCCTTACATTTACATGTCGATATTGACTTATCTATGATTATGGTACAATACTAAATCCGCCATATGTGTGGTACTATTTTGGTTTGTAATGTAACATTCGGGTAATTCCCGCTTTTTCTACTGCCGCACCCCTTAATGGTGCAGCGACGCATTTTTATCAATACTTAATTGTTCTCACTGTCAATATTTTTGTCCATTTCATTACTCTAAGATCTCGTTTTTTCGATTTGGATCTTCTAGGATAGAGTCGACTTGTTTCTATATCCCACATTGATAGATTAACATCGTTCTTTGTTGAAATTTTTCAATTCATTAGCGTGTAGCGTAGATAATAGAATTTTGATTCAGAACTAAACAGAGCGTCTTTCTGATATGGTTTATGAAATGGTAGTACTGGAGTATAGAATAAAGTTTATGATGCAGCAACAGAGAGCTATTGAGTACGTATCCCTGACTGATATTCTGTTCCCTGACTGTTTTTGTAGAAATTTAGCAATTTAGTTAAACCCGTAATTACCAGCTTTCAAGACAATTTACGGGTACGAATTGACCACGCCTAGTATTAAGATCATATTTTTTACAAGGCAACCCTTAGCACCTCTGACAGGGGTTGTTAAAGCCGTGATATAGGGTGCGAGGATTTTTATCAGGGGCCGTGGAGGGCCATACCGGCGTTAATCGGCCACAGGGGCGGGAGCCGCAGAGGCCGTAGGGGTCCGACAGCTCAGCAGAGCAAATCTACAGTCTATTTGTTGAGAAAACGCTGCGAGCGCCGAATTAAGATCTATTGCCAAGATAAAGGACCTGCTGATAGTGTTGCATTACTTTTTCAAAGTGATAATTTATTAATTTGTTTAAAGTAGTTAATACATGGTGGTGGTTTTAATGCACAGTCAATTCTATATAACAAGTCACAAGAAATCGCCATCCCCGGAGAACAAAAAGATAACTGCCATTATTAAACTTTTAGTGTTATATCATATTTAAGATCTTTAGGTACCAATACATCTTTTCAATTTTTTTCGTGATTTTCCAGCAGTTGCTTACGAAATAACAAAATAATACAATAATATTAAAACTAAATGAGTTACGTTTCTTTATATGACAAATGACAATAGAATTATGTTCTCGTAAAAATAATTACGTAAAGTAACGATACACGCAGTTATCATATTTTATTCCCGTTTCAAACTGTTCGGGCTGTTCGTAAAGCAAAAGCAAAATAAAGCAAAAATAGATTATCATATCATGGTTTCATTCTAACAGCAGAATAAAAACTTATTAACCTTTCTCAAAAATATCTTACTATGTTTACGAGAATAAGATGATATGTAATTATTATCTTCGCCACTTGTGCTATTGCAAGCCGTAGAATAAAACCACAATATAAATAAAACACGATGTTTGATTTTGACTAATTATTTATTATTGAAATATCTCCATTTTGGCTTAACTTACGACTGTTTCATTTATAATATAGGATGCACAAAAAATATTCTTTACTGAAAGCTAATTATTAATCTACCTACGTTCAGTATTTAAAAACTGATCAATGAAAACATGTTTTTTTTTGCGATTACCATTTTGTTCTCCGGGGATAATATGGTCACAAGTTACAAAATAAATTTACCAAGAATGATTAAAATCAAGATAGAATTTTACATTTTATTTTCTATCAAATAATTCATTTGAGACATAAAAAATATTTTCATTTAACTACTTACTTAACTTCGTTTTAAACGAACATGAGTCTATAATAATTTAATCTCGAGCTGCGTTACAGTTAGTAGACACGTTAGTCGCTGTCAGTTTTCATTGTGCATTGAAACTACTTGAATAAGAAGAATAATAATAATAACGCACACACTCAACATAGCCCCGCACTAGGAAAACACTGTGTCGCGGGTGCCATGGACACATATAGACAACCACAAATCATATCCAAACTCACGAGAGAAGTAAATGTAGGCCATAAAATATTTCTCCCGGCCCGGGAATCGAACCTGGGGACCTCTCTGGATGACATAGAAGTTATTGCAGCTGCTGCTATATATTATTGGGCGCCCTTCTAATCTTTTGTATTTCTGAAAAAAGATTCTGAGAATAATTCTAAGATATGAGTCTGAGAAGGAGTGGTGGGAAATCGTCAAACACAGGGCAGGATTTTGTGGGAGACCCTTGCCCAGCTGTGGCAACCGAATTGTACGGTTTAATTTCATCGCAATTTAGTTGAAAACAAACGTTTGTGACATAAACGAGCAAAAGTGAAAAAAGAGCAGTCAACAGACTCTGAGGATGCCTCGTGGAGAGGCGAAACACGTGTCGGGAATATTTTTGCTGATGCTTTGTGACTATAGTTGCGCTTGTGTTATTTATTTTATTAATTTTATGCGGAGGGAGGGTGGGATTATTAACTGCATGAAAAAATATTCAACACAAGCGCAGCTATTTTGCACGATTTAACCTTCACTGGGTTCGCGGAGTAGCAAATTAATTTACTTCCATTTTTATTAACATGGACTTCCACAAAGTAACGCCTGAATCCATTGACTTACAAATAAATGGACGACGGGTTTAATACAAAAACCACGAAAAAAATGTCCCAAGTCAACTTATTTAAACGTAGTGACATTTAAAGGAAATTGAAAAAGCTAAAACGTTGAATTTAAAGTGTAATGTCATCGCAGTACTGTCTAATTTTGCTTGCTTTGCTGTCAGTCGAACAAACGAAGACTAAAGCGTGAATGACGCTCTGTATACGATTTTAACGCCCTATAAGTTCGGACATTTTTTAGCGCGGACCCGACGTCCATATAATTGTAAGTCAATGCCTGAATCTATTAATTAGTTTGTGATATAAACATAATGCTTATTTGATAAACAATCAAGGGACACATATTTCTTTTAATATTTTTTTTATAATCTTCAAATCTTCTTATCGTATAGATGCTTAGGCATAGATGCTCGCCATCGTGGTGAAAGAATTTGCCAATCATCATCTACATCAATACTAACATCATCATTATCATCTCCTTTCGTGCACCCCGCATGTCAAATAAAGTAATTTTGATTTTATTCCCAGTAGTTCTATCTACTCAGTTCCACGTAAGTAAGTAAATTCTTTATTGTCTCCACGAAGAAGGCTGGCAACATCCCGTTTATTTTGTGACCCAGTGTTTTTGTGCTACGTGCGTTATCAATACTTGTGATTCATTATCAAAGCATGAAAAAAAAACTAATTGAGTCCAGCTTCTACAAGCTGGGGTTATAAAGTTGATATAGGTTATGTTTATAACATTGTCCTGATTACAGCTTCAGATGTTTGTTCGTAGTAGCAGAAAACAACAAGTTTTCAGTTTTGTTCACAAAAATAACAAAGAACTTCCCGAATATTCCCAAATCTGCCAAACTCTGCTACATTTAATATAACTTATCTATTCTTCTATCTTTCTTGTTTTTATATATTTTTTTTGTTTTTATATTATTTCATCTTTATATTTATTCCCATTCCATACATAGAGAGATTCCTAAATCTGCACATCATAGTTATTTTTTACTATTTCGCAAATTCGATTTGAATAGAGGTCAAAAAGTAAAAATTTGTTTAAAAATAACGATTTATGAAAAATTGTTAACCTGCTTTGCTACCGGAAGAGAGAATTAAATAAAGCTTTAACTGTATAAAAACTAAAATAGAATAAATGAAACTGGAGGTTAAAAATTTAGGACACGTTTTTTTTAACCGACTTCAAAAAAGGAGGAGGTTATCAATTCGACTGTATGTTTTTTTTGTATATATGTTACGCGATAACTCCGGTATTTGTGTTTCGATTTTCATGATTCTTTTTTTGTTGGAAAGAGGGTACCTCCATAGTGTACAGGGTAGCTGTTTGCGCATGAAGATTCATTTTCATAAAAAGCGCCTAAATTTTATTACAAGGAACAATTATTTTAATGGTTGATTTTGCTATTCTTCAATTCAAGGCGTTTTTCTCTCAATATACTTTGAGTAGTGAGAATGGATTTTTATTATCTCCTGTGTCAAGTCCCGTATAGCGGCGAACTAGGGGATGAACCCGGGTTGATGAAAACTTGGTAAATATGTAATTCCAAGTCCTTTTGAGGTCGATGTTTTTAGTACTCTGTACTGAGATTATTATAATATAATATCAAATGACGGGACGAACAAGTCGTAAGCTACATGCTTGTCTATAACAGTTGCAGTGCCACTCAGAGCTTTAAATCGCAAAGATCTGAGGGGCATTTCACCAGCACCCTTACCTATATACGTGAATTGGAAAAAGACAGCTTTATAAAATCGTGGTGTTCTTTTGGAGGGCAACGCAGAACGTCCAAGTCGTTTATATCTTTTAAATGTATTTGTATATTGAACAACGTTTTAAATTCTAGATACAAGAGTTTCATGTAAGTGTGTGTATAAGAGCTGTAACACAGATTTAGTTGCCTAGTACCGTCGAGTATATGATCAGAAATGAAGACGAAATGGCATTTAATTTGTTCGGAATCTATTCTGCCAAATCATTACGGTGACAAATGCGCTTCGATTGGCCAGCCCGAATTCGAAACAATTTAACTTTAGCTTTGCTATAACGGACGAAAATTGAAAAATTACATATTTAATATTTCATTACCGACGAAATGTGATTCCGTTTGTTTTGTATTTAGTTGTTTTGCTGTTTTTCCCACACCACCGCGTGGAACAGCCCCCATTGTTAGAGATGTTATCTTTATTACAATAAATACAGAATATTTTTGGAATATACGGAGACGTACACACAGGTCAGTTGTTGGCGCTGTACTATTTCAGTTTTCTAATTTGTGATTTCAGAGCAAACGATAGTTGATATTTAAAAGGGACATAAGGCCCATTTGCGTGATGAGTTGCCAGGGATGGATAGCCCTTATTTCGTCTCTATTTCTGGTTATATACTCGATGCCTAATACGTTCTTTAGTTACAACAATTAACATAAATTTTAGATTCTAAATTATCCTGTGGCTTAAAAGATAATTTTATTTTTATTTAGGTATCTAGGGTCAGGTGGGGAAAGAGGAACATCGGGGGAAGAGGGACTTAAAGCCTTAACTGAATCGCCTAAAAACTAAATTTTATTGTTATTTTGCCAATTTTCTTTAGATTCTCGCTTCTCGCGTGACTTAGAAGAGGAAATTTTTTATTTATTCAAATATGTGGTTCAGATGCTCGCCTCTACCAAAGCCTATTATTTTTTTAATTTGTTGAGTTTTGGCATCTAGGAAATTAGTTTAAAACCACACAACAATATAAGTGAATGAACTAAACCTAAATATAACAATGTAATAAATAGTAATAAAAAGAATGTATTTACAAAGGGCCAAAAGTTCAATTACAGTTGTTTATGGTTCTTTTAGATTTTTACCTCTCTCGTGGCTTAAAAGTACGTTTTATTGTTTTTGGCTATCTATGTCAGATTCTCACCTCTTTCATGTCATGAACTTAAAGACAATAAATAGACAGGCGTGTCGCTTACCACCAGTTCGTCCCGTCACTTGGTATTATAAAAAAAGATTTTTTTTTTAAATAAATCGAATAGGTAAATAAATGAAAAGGTAATCCATTTTGCGCTTGCATTGCGATAAATCGTTCACAAAGCTGACGGTGTGAATGTCACGGGCTTTAGATCCCCTTGTCAGAGCCGTTAAAACAACGACGACGCGTTCTATACTATAAAAAAGGTTTTATTTAACATAATAAAATTGAAACAAATAAGTTTTTCTTTTCTAAATCCATAGTAAAAACAAAAATAGATAGAATTGAAGGCCTATGAAGGCGAAAGGCGTAATAGTTATTTGTATATGTTTGATAATACTGTAATTACAACGTAGCTATAATAGGAAAAATGTACGAGGGCGGTCTGATAATACGTACATATATATACTATAACTATAAGGTCGAATAAAATCTTTTTCAGAATTTATTTTCATTTCATAATTTAAAACATCTTATCATGTAACTGACGTTACTTTTTAACCGACTTCAAAAAAGGAGGAGGTTCTCAATTCGACTGTATGTTCTTTTTTTGTATGTATGTTACGCGATAACTCCGGTACTTGTGAACCGATTTTCATGATTCTTTTTTTGTTGGAAAGGGGGTACTACCATAGTGGTCCCATTTCATTTTGAAGAAAATCATCCACCTTTAAGGGTGGCTGTTCACGCACGAAGATTCATTTTTATAAATAGCGCCTAACTTTAGTTTACGAGCAATTATTTTAATGGTTGATTTTGCTATTTCTCCAATTCAAGGCGTTTTTCTCTCAATATACTTTGGGTAGTGAGAACCGATTATTATTATCTCCAGTGTCAAGTCCTGTATAGTGGCGAACTATTTATATACGAATACGATATACGAATATTTCAATAAAACTTAGCAAATAGACGCAATTCCACGTACTTTTGAGGTCGGTTTTTAGTACTCTGTACTGAGATTATTAAAATTAGCGCAAAAAAATCTACATAATTTAGATTTCTGTGGGTGAGATCGATTAATTTTGAATTTTTGTAGACTCCGAAAACGGAATTTAGAGTATCGCATAGCAGAAATCTACGAGCTCGCACGACGCATCGCAAGAATTTGCGAATTGCTCCGCATCACGTATTCCTGCGATGTTAAACTTCTTAGTGCTTTTTTTTTCTTATACTTTCTTATCAATAAAAGCAGTGCTACTATTGACTTACAATTAATTATATGGACGTCGGGTCCGCGCTAAAAAGTGTCCGCACTTGTAAGGCGCTAAAATCGTATACAGAGCGCGACACTCTGCTTTAGTCTTCATTTGTTCTACGGACAGCGCGATACTGCGATGACATAACAATTTAAATTTCGAATAGGTTGACTTGGGACATTTTTTTCGTGGTTTTTGTATTAGACGCGTCGTCCATTTATTTGTAAGTCAATGAGTGCAACACTCTTTTTTCGATCCATGTCGCTACCTAGTTTAAAAAATACGTTCAGTACGGTTGATGATCGTCGAAAGAATGTTTACCCGAAACGTGGCAGTGACATTCCTTGCTTCTGCGTTGCGATTCGCAGTTTTGTGTTTCGACCCTTATTCCGTTTCGCAATTGCAATCAGAATATGAAAACTTGTCGAACTATGATACGAACTATTGCCGTACCTCCGTATTGGCCAGATTTGGCCCCATTGGATTTTTGTCTGATTTTTTTACCGATTTGCATCAGATGAGGAAGTGACGTGTGAAACAGAGGCTTACTTTTCAGATCGACAAAAAAAATTTTTTTGATGGGTTCAAGAAGTTGGTATATAACTGATTAAGGTGAATAAGAATTAAAAGGAAATTACGTAGAAAAATAAACCATAATTTTAAAAGAAAATATTTTCTTCTAAAAGTCACGGACTTATCAAGCCGCCGTCCATTTTCGAAATAAAACTAATATATTGTTAGAAATAAAACTACGTTTTCGGATCTAGATTAGCGTGTGTTTGTTTGTTCAAACCCAACGTTTCATGTAAATGCATATAAATATTGTACAAATCGTAATGCAGCGTAGGTAAAAATAAGGCAGTTGATATTTCATTATATTTGTAACTTTAATAAAGAATAAGGAGGTTTGCACTAATATTAGACATAAGCAATTTCGGATCTGTAAAACCTCGAGACATAGGTTTGACGTTTTTAAATGCGAAAAATTTCTCCAATGTGTTGCAATAGCGAAAATTTAAGGACTTGATGTAAAGAAAACATGTTAATTACTGAACACTAACAATTAATAATATTGAATGATTTTTTTAAATTTTTGTTTTAATAAAAAATTAAAACTTCTTATATATTGTTTTTCGAAATCTTTTAATTAATAATTACTGGTTACTTCACTATTAAAAAAGAAAAAGAATATCAAAGTTATGGTATTTCTTAATATAGATTGGAATACTACTTTCTTTTATTTGTTTTTTTCAATTGACCCTTCAGATGCAAAATTAAAATTAGCACCTTATAAATGGTAAAAGAACGAAAGGCTTTTTAATTTCGATATTATTCAGCAGTCTTCCATCAAACTTAAAATCTATAGAAGGTAAGAAGTGGACTGTGAAGAATATTTATTTTTAATTATTTGTTTTTTCAAAGAAACCAAAGTTTCGAACTCTGTACAGGTTCCATGGTCACGGCTGACTTTTTTGTCTAACTCCTTTTTCAATTCCTCAAAAAACTAACATAGAATTGGCTTTAAAAGTATCAGTATCTAATTTAATAGCAGCCTGTATAAGTCTCGTTTCTACTAAATTAAAGTAACAACATTTACGAGGCATGTGTTTAGCAAAATGCCTCATAAATGTTATTACGAGGCGTCCTCATAGCAATAGTTGTTTGATTTAATGTAACTAAGCGTGCGTTTTATTTGTGGGGTCTAATAATAGACAAGAACATTGGAAAAACTATTGTTGAATCTCACTACTGGTGCTCATTTTAATAGCGTAAAGGGCTGGTGTTTCGACTCGACGTTCAGGAGTCTATTCTGCGTGTGGTGGGTGCAGGACCCTCCATGTGTCACGCAAGCTCCTCCAAGAATCTTACCTGACCTCTGCACTCCAGTATACTTCGCTAAGTCATTGTTAGAGTATTACAGCAGCATGTGTGCGATCGTTTCCTCCCCCTCCATATACGCTCTGCATAGAAGGCTACATGTGATACCTACTCTATAAGTCGTAAGGGTTGTCCATGTGTTATAAAAAATTTTTGTACCAGTATAGTTGTTCTTGACTCTTGCTAGTGTCGGTCTCTCCAGCCACGTAGGAATTTGGGAACTGGAGAGGCGCCGTTTATCGGTATCGGGAATAGAGGGTGCCATACAGTTCCGACACCAATGAGGAGATTTAGAGTCGACGACTTAGCGATGGCTAGCGCTAGTTGTGCAATGCGCACTGGGAAGTGAGCGTGCCTACAGCTCCGGCACAAGTCTGAAAACTAGGGAGGGTGCTGTACGTGCACCTGGGGCGGCTCACCTAAGGCATTAACCATTTGAGATCCGAATGAAGTCCGTGAAAACGGGCTGATCTGGGGCCAGGACTGACTGAGAAGGTTCCTGTGCGGGCTTGCTCACACAAGTTATAGTGTCCCGCATAACCAAGACGTTGGGAGGGTCACCATAAACAAAACATATGTAGAAAGACATGGGGCTGATCATTGCTAGGAGAGGGATTCTGTGGATTCTGGTCCGATAGCGTCCATCTCCAACCTTTTTCTGGCCAATTCATCAACTCATTCTTAATAATATAAATAATTATTCATATTTTAAGTGGCACTAGAGCTCCTTGTAAAAGAATTCGTCCAGGCAAGTGCTACCACTGTAGCTATTTGTACCGCCAAGCAGCAATGTGGGCATTACTGTGTTCCGGTTTTGAAAGGTAGAACTACAGGCACATGAGAGAAGTTGAGTGACATATATAACATTCCCGATATTCGTTCTGAATGATAATCGGGGCCTCGCAAAATCTGGATCGTATTAGAAGATTTAGTCGACAAGGAAAAGTTCTTGTTCGAGAAGTCTTAATATGGACACTTGTATTTCTGCCGCCAAGCAAAGTCAATATGTTGAGTGTGTGCGTTATTTATTTTTATTTTATTATTTATAAAGTCAAAGATTATTTATTCTATAGGTAAAATAAATTTACACTTGAAAACGTCACATTTAAGCTACTGCTCGTTCACTACGCTGACCTCCCTGAGAAGAACGAGCAAGAAACTCTAGGGATTGCTCTTTTCAAATAAACTTAAATGCTATGGAATACACTTTGAATCAAATTTGTGTGGATTCTAGAGCCATGTCGTCTTTCCATACATCTTTATTTAACACGTAGTCTTCAATTTTGTAATATGATTTTTCGATCAAAATATTTTTAATGTAGTGTTTAAACTTAGGAAATGATAAACTTAATATATGCTCCGGAATCTTATTGCAAAAACGTATACAGTTCCCCATAAAAGAGTTGTTTACCTTGGTTAAACGAAATCGTGGTACCATGAGTTTGGACTTAGCTCTAAGGTTAATGTTATGGATATCTTCTTTCTTATTTCGTATGCAGCGGAGCTTAATCTGCTGGCCAGAGACGATACATGTGGAAACCATTGAAGTTTACTATCCAAGGTCACTCCCAAGAAGACTGCTTTATTAACAAGGTCTAACTATTCTCCGTTTATTTCTATGCTTGGACTAGTCGATTTTACGTTAGGTAATTCAAATTTAACACATTTTGTCTTCTTGGCATTAAGCAATAAATAGCAGCAGCAGTAATATGAATGACACTTCGTTCCGGTTTTGAAGGGTACGTGTGCTGGTGAAACTACAGATACATGGGGCTTGTTATCTTTGTCTCAGGGTAACAGGTGTAGTGGCTGTGCTCCACAGATCTTTCAGATCTTTGCAACTTAAAGCTCTCAGTGGCACTCCACGGCACACGACTTGTTGAATTGATTATTACTAAATATACATTATTTATTCAATGTGGTGTTTATTTATTTGAAAGATTTCTGGTAGAAGATTTGATTGCACCCCCTTTGCAGTATCAATATATTTCAGGTTTACTGCACGAAAAAGGAACTTAGAAATAATCCGCTTATTATGTTATACTTACATTTCTGTTGTTGTTGTGTTATTTAATGTGCAATAAAGAAATTTTTAATTCATTATTCACCCAAACAGAAATGGTGGTAATAACTATAACGCACGTTGAAATCAATACCGTCACTAAACGAAAAATTCGGTTAACGGCAATTTACGTGTCTGAAATTGAGTTTCAATTTGATTATGCGATGATTTCGTTTTATAACTTGTTTGGTTTTAACGTGAAGTATATCTATTTTGTTGAAAATAACTCGAATGTTGATAACTATTTAATGTGAAAAGTGGATAAAACAATTAATTGCTTTCAACTGACATTAATATTTCACCGCCGGCTGAACGAATTGATAACGAAGAGTGAATAATCCAATTATTATTATGAAGTAATTCCTGACACAATCTATGATAAGGGAGTTTCCCTCAACGTCTCCCTTGTGGCCATGACTCCGGCATACATGTATAGGTAAGATGTATATACACTTATGACAATAACGCCTGTCTTCCATAAATTGTGGCTTGCTACCTGTATTCCTATGTTCGAATGTAATTACATTCCTTACTAATTTATATTTGTATTATTCTTGTGTTTTGTTGTTGCGTACAAAAAGCATGCGTTCCACTGCTAGGCACGATCCTCCTCGAAATAGAAGGTTTAGGACATGTCCGCTACATGTCGCAATGCAGGTTCAGCATTGAATATTTTTCTTTATTTGCAATCACAATGGTATAATCCACACTTTCGAGAACAGCAATGTAGAAGTCAAGAGAGTAAGAGCGTTTGCAGTCACGAATCCGAGACTCATTTTACTTTTTTTAACCGACTTCAAAAAAAGGAGGAGGTTCTCAATTCGTCTGTATGTTTTTTTTTGTATCTATGTTACGCGATAACTTCGCCATTTGTGAACCAATTTTGATGATCCTTTTATTGTTGGAAAGAAGGTACCTCAGATGTGGTCCCATTTAAATTTCAATAAAATATTCCACCTCTAAGGGTGGCAAACTAGGGAATGAATGACTTTTGAGGTCGGTTATATAGTTATCCAGGTGTCCAACAGCACTGGCAGTCGTGCGGTGCGATTGTGACGTTCCACTACTGACACTAATATCACAACCACACATACATGGTTACACAGTGATCACACAATACACGCTCACACAGACTCTACACGTACTCGCAGTTTCTCCTTTTTTGAATTGAATTTTCATATTTAAATTAAATTCACTATTTTTCTTTTTACTTTGTCGGAGCCACTTTATTTTTGTTAACTGTAAATTGTTGGCTTCACTGAAAATCAGCGTAACGAGATGTTTCCCTACGTCTCGTTACAAATAAGCTGAGTGGAGACCTTTTTGGTACCATCTTAAACATAATACTGTTTTATTTTAAGTAAATGTTATAATAATGTTATTTTAATTTTTGTTTTTACGTTCTATTTGTATTATGGTTACCAAATAAACTATTTTTCTTTCTTTCTTTCTTTCTATTTTATAATATTAAGTGACGGGACGAACAAGTCGTGCGCCTGACGGTAAGCTACACGCCTGTCTAACAGTTGCAGTGTCACTCTGAGTATTAAATCGCAAAGGTAAAAAGGGCATTACCACTGCGCCCGTCAGCCTGTTGACATTTTCCATGTGCCTGTAATTTCACCGGCACACTTACCCTTCAAAACCGCAAAACAGTATTGCTGACATTACTGCTTGGCGGCAGAAAGTGGACGCACTCTTTTACAAGGAGCTCTAGTGCTACTATCTCTAGGTGTAGAAGCGATATTCGTATTTCCTCGGATTTAGTGCAGAAGCGACATTCGAAGAGGATTCGAGTTTTCTAGATTTCTTCTAAGCACGGATGCAGTGCGCAAAAGTGCTTAGAGTAGACCACAGACCAATGAGTAAGGTAGCCTCTTTTCAACTGTTCCTTTGAGTTAGAGAGAAAAAAAAACGACTTTGAAACACGAGTGGCGGCAATCTGCTATGGGAAAAAGTAGTTGAAGTAGCTGAAGTTGCAAAACCACAGAGGCAGATGGATCGGTGCGACCAGGACGGCTTCACAAAAGTGGAGAAGAAGAAGAGGAAGCCCACCAGCCGTAAATAATGTGGTACATAACCGACAGGACCGAACTTCCTGCTGCGTCTGGCCATACCAACGACGCTGCTGTACCTGTCGCGGCTGCATTACTCCACGAAGTCTGAGGAGATAGTGGAGTACATCTGACATAAAGCCAAATACTGAGACTTCAGCGGTTGGACTCCAGCCGCAACGTGAATTTAAATTCGTTTGTGGTGAGAGTACCGACCGAACACCTGTCGACCTTCATGAAAGAAGAATTTTGGCCGAAAGATGTCATATATCGGCGATTCCGCGGCCGGTTACCTGACACCACATTGCGTCACACATCGCCGACAAGTGCAATTAGTTAGAAATATTGTTATTATTATATTGTATCTATTTTAGTCCATAAGGTATATATCATATGAGTCATGTGGCGTGAAATAAACGTCTAAATAAAAAATTAAATATTGTAACAACAATTTTAACAAAAAAGAGGAGGTTCTAAATTCGACTGCATTTTTTCATTTTTATAATACCAAGTGACGAGACGAACAGTCGTGCTCTGGTGATAAACGCCTGTCCATAACAGTTACAGTGCCACTCAGAGCTTTAAACAGCAAAGATCTCAGGGGCACTGCCAACACGCCTGTCACCCTGAGGCATAAGTTGACAAGTCCCATGTGCCTATAATTTCACCAAAGATTCGCAAATGTACATACGTAACTTGGAGTTCAAAATGTTGATTTCAATTAAAAAATAACCGTTCTCCGAGTAATAAATAAATATAGGAAACAACGCACGGGATGTGTGTATATATAGAAAAAGAAAATAAGTAACGGTGGTCAATTTCGTTCACTGACGGCCGAAACTTGGAGTATTGCGCCCGAGAGGCAGGCAACGTTTACGTTGTATCGAGTAAGTAAATTAAGTCATACCTATAAACACCTATAGACACCATCAGATCGCACCTTGCTACAATTGCGGGATGTATTCGTACTCTATGCGGGAATATTATAATAATTATTATTAACTAACAATAACGGATAACTCACGTATTTAAGTCGAATTTTTGTTCGACATGCTTTGACTTAAATATATGAGTTACCCGTTATTTTTAGTTGAAGCTGTCTGAGTCTTACGGTGGTTTTATATTTAAAATTATTATTATTGATACTAATATCATATAACACATAGAAAAATTCTTCTGATCTGATTTCTAAGCACCTTATATCTAAACAAACTCCGTTTCTGTCGAGGCATATATAGTGCTTTTCTCAAACAATTTGACGAAATAATAAAATACTAAAGAGA
>NW_020653945.1:1171389-1184656 GCF_003589595.1 Hyposmocoma kahamanoa
AAAATATCATGTACAAATTATACTATATTAAATACCAACAAAAACAAGAAAGAGAAGTTGTATACTTTGTATTTATTCATTGTTCAGGAGGCAATGGCTGAACAATCAATATAATCTAAGTTATTTCCAGTGCTTCTAAAGCCGTGTTCTTGATGCGGCTCGGAGGCCGTAGACCCCCTTATCAGGCCTATTTGTGCCTAAGTGTCCCGCAAATTGCTATTAAATAATATACTCTGAGCTTGGCCATAAAGAAGACACGCGATCGATGCACGCACAAGCCTTGTGAGTGGGTAAAATAAAGCCTTTTTCGGTGTAATGTTGATGAGTGAAAAATGATACTTAATTCTTCGTTTCTGCGAGAGACATTTCGAGATAAGAAAACATTACATTCACATTTGAACTGATATGAAAGAACTGAAGTAACGTATTTAAGTCTCACTGAAAATACAGTTAAATTTTAACGTTTTTTAACCCAGTTTTAATTGACTGGTAATGATGATAATTGAACTACGTATGTGGCGAAAAGCTATGGAGTGGAACTGCCTGCCTGCAGACTTATTCCCTAAACGTTATGACTTGGACCTTTACAAGGCGAGAGTGCGACGACGAGTCGACTTCATCGTCACTTTCCATCAGGTGAGGTGGAAGTCAGATGGGTATTTATTTTTTAATAAAAATAATAACGCACACACTCAACATAGCCCCGCACTAGGGAAACCCTGTGTCGCGAGTGCCATGGACACACATAGACAATCACAAATTACACCCAAACTCACGAGAGAAATAAAGGTAGATCATACAAATATTTCTCCCGACCCGGGAATCGAATCTGGGACCTCTGCGTGGCATGGTAACCGTTCGGCCACAGAGGAGTTAAAAAAAGACTTGGACCTTTTCAAGGCAAGAATGAGTAAGCAATATTTAGGTGTGCATGCATGTGCATTTCCATAAGGTGAGATGGAGGTCAAACGCGATGTTATTTTTTAATAAAAAGAACCAACTGATTCGGTCTGTACTGCCGTGTTAAATCATACACTGTAAAGTTACTTACGATGTTTTGATTTAACAGCGATCATATAGTTTCTCTAGGCCTAGTCTATACCCAGACATTTCAACTTTGGTAATATTAGTGTTTTTGAATGAGATAACTCTCAAAAACTACGAAAAGTCAGTACACAAAAAGCCAAAAATAACAAAATACAGATTTAATCCAAATGACAACAACACACGTATTAATTTTTATTGTACGCACTATTATAGTAACTTATTAATTAATCTATCTACATTTATGGTTTATTTATACAATCACAACGTGACTATTCTTGTCCAAACCTATTGCCAATAATTTTAATAAAATATTATTGTTGGTATGTGCTGGTTACCGATCGGTTTGAAGTTTTACTTTACTACTAAAAAAATATTCATGGTTAAATATTTACTATATCTAATCACTTATTTTTGGAGCCGGTGCCAGCCAAGGCAAGTGCACAAAATATTTTCAAAATTGGTCCACAACTGACGATGAAATCGGTGACATAAAACGTACATACAATCGAACGTATAACCTGCACAAAAATAACATTATTTCCTGTTGTAATTATATTCCTAGATTACACTTTAACTTCGCAAAATGGGCCTGTCCTCGGGGACTTCCCGATACACAGCAGCTGGTTGGAAATTCGCAAAGACCGCGATTCCGGGATTCAGCTTCCCCGGGGAGTGCTGGTAACATCGCGGGATAAAAAATAGCCCCGGATTATAATGTGCGCCGGGTTTTATAGAGATCCATTGCGGCTGCGAAACGTTGGTGCTGGAGGTTTATTAATTTTTTAGGATTTCCGAGAAAGCTTAAGGAGCTTTTCCATTTTTGTACTGACTTTACATGTTTATTTACGTTGAAAACGTGGACATATTTGATTTTTTTATGATATCAATTGACGGTACGAATAAGGCGTCGACGTGCGGTTTGCTCTGCGAAGGGGCAGTGGTCTAGGGGTCGCGCGCCATTTGAAGTACTCACTGCGTAGTTGCTGAAATCATTCTTTGACAAGAATAGTTAATAGTACAGAACTCATTCGGGACGCTTCAGTTATACTGTTTATTTGGTTTTTGTTTACACAAATGGATACATCCCTTTTTACGAACCAGATCTGTAAATGGATCATTTCTACTTCATTACAAAGATTTAAAAAAAATTGTAGATGATTTTTTCAACTACACACGTGTGTCAATTGAATCCTTTGATTATTTCTTAGGGAAAATCCGAACGACAATTACTGAAATAGACACTAATTGGTTAAAAATCTGGTCGGTACTGCGGAGCCGGTGTGCCATACAAACTGAGGTACTTCACTACAACAATCATTCTTAACTTAATTTAATTAATGTGGAGTTTTCCTATTGAATTGTTTTTAATTTTATTTTAATAAGGTATATGTTTTAGTAAAGTAAGGACATAGTGCCCTCAGAATGTTGCAGTGTGTTACATGTCAAATACCATTAGCATAAGAGCATCTGTTATATAACCATGTAACTTGCAAATAAAAAATATGAATATGAGTAACCTAAACAATAAAATTATTTTGCCTTTGATTTGGACTATCCTAAAATTGCCTGTATTCATTTGCTACTTGGTCAGCTGTCCTACATTTTATGCCACTTATGATAAGGCGATATAAAGTTTAAACATGTTTTAAACAGAACCCCAATCCAACCCAAAAACCCACCCAGAAAATCAACGTGATGTTAACTGTATATATATGTAGGTTAGTAGAGTTAAATTATTCCCTAATTTACGAATTTCATTAAAATTCCAATTTGATTGCGGGACGTCATACAATGCTATTGTTCAATAACTTCTCTCTGGTAGTAAGTTTATCTACAATGTCAGTGTAGTTAAGAAAAATGTGCCTAATTATATTACTAGGGAAATCGTAAAATTCAATAACGAAACGTCGTTAAGTTGTCCTATATTTTTTAAATACAGGATGGCGGCGGTTGAAGGAGGCCAACCTCTATCAGGTTGGCCAACCGTTTGACAGCGAATTGAGTCGCTTGTTGCGAACAAACGGTGTTATGATAAAAATAACCATAGCCCATAAGGCTGGATCGTAAATCGCTTACAATCAGTGCGCGCGCGCATATATATTATAATCGGGTTTACGGTGGGGCCACGAGATTCGAGGATGTAGATCCTGAGTAGGTTTGGAGATCACTGCCTAATTTCACGGAATGGAAATATAAGATATACCCACCTACTGGTGGATGTAATCATTACTTTAGGAACATGAACAATCCCGGTGTAGCGCCATTACCCAGGTCGTTAGTCTATATCGCAGGGCGTCCTAAACTACGCTGTTACCTTGATGTGGTTCGCCTCTCCCGATCGGAAACTGCGTCTTTTCCGAGTCGAGGCGCATAATTGCGATACACAACTGGCCGATCGGAAACTTTTGGCATTTCTAATCGAAACAATAGTTGATTTAACTCACAAATTAGAAGGATATAGTAGGAATCAGGTTCATCTTCTCGCTCAGAAACCCATCTGATCCCCTAGTTTGTCATCCCTAAAGGTGGAACATTGTTGTGGAACATCTTCAAATGTAAATGGGACCAATACAGAGGTAACTTCTTTCCAACAAAAAAAGAATCAACAAAATCGGTTCACAAATAATTATTTCATAAATAAGTAATCGCATAACATACACACACACACACACAAACACACACACACACACACACACACACACACACACACACACAAATAAAATATACAGTCGAAATCAGAACCTCCTCTTTTTCGAATTCGATCCATCAGAGAAACTTCAAGCATAGCTCGTTTACTATTTATGTTATTTTATATAAATGGATAAAGCGTTTATTGTCTTGCATTATTCACACAAAAAGATAATACAATAATAGGCTAAAAGTGAAGCACACAGATATTAATATTAAAGGTGGAAACAAAAACAAATAAACGACAAGAAATTAGAATACGTAAAAAAACACCAACCTAACGGATAATGACACAGCCTATGTGTACTGCAGCAAGCAAAATAAATCGTGACTCAGTGTGGAATTTGAGAGTGATGTGTTGCAGAGCTTAAGAAGCAAAAATGTTGTGAATTCGCTCGGAATTCAAAAATAGAATCCTGAACGTAGCGAGGCACGAGACGCAAAACAACTTTGCTGCTCAGCGAAACACACAACTGTTCACCTCACTATAGCGAGGAAAATGGTAGATGAAAGAAAAACAGTTCAACTGTAACAAAATAATTTAATAAACAAAATTAGTTATCGCTGTCAATTTAATGTCGACAATAACAAGAATAAAATATACCAACGTATTTGTATTACATAAATAATGTTCGACAAATCGCGTAGCTGAACTTGTCATTATGTTTTTTTTTCATCGAAAGAAATAGTTAGGTGCACCACAAACCATTGTCAAGTTCGAATTTCGAAAACCTTGGAAAAACGCTTTTGTGCGCAGATTTCTAACGAGAAATAAAGCCTTTCCGAGAAAGGTGAAAAAAATATTATTAATAAGTATAAAATAACAAAAATGTATATAAATTCATAATAGAAATTCTAATAAAAAAAATACATATCTAATTAAACATTTTTTTTTCGATCTAAATCGCGTTATATTTGTTTTTCAAAACAACCCAACGTTTCGACCCCTTTACAAATACTATGGTCATATGATCTCTATATAAAAAAAATTCTGTGAATGATCTCTATATAAAAAAGATTTTTTTCTGAGTGTTCGATCTTTGTATTAATAATTGTACCAAACTAGCGGAGTAATTTCACATAAAAATAATTGAATATCAATTCAATACAAATAAAAAAAAAACGATTTTTTTTACATAGCTTGAACCAAGCTTAAACCAATAGTCTAAGGAACGTGCCGGAATGTTAGAGCTATGAGATCAAAATTGTGAAACCGCTGTGCTAATGGCTGTACCCTCATAACATCAAACGGCTCGCTGTATATAGTTTACGGGCGATAAATCCGCGTTGTCTAATAAAATACGTTTCATGCTAAGCTTCTTCAGGTGTACTGCAATAATTGATATTAGCTACAATTGATTTTGTTTGGCAACAATTCCTTATCGAGTAAAGAATTAGATTTCTCACCACTAATAACATGTCGCAGCGAATTGATATTCAGATGGCGTTACGACAAAAAAGCGTTAAAAACCAAGATCTGCAACAAGCACAGAAAACTTCGAAAGATCTGCTGGTTCATTCCGTGGCTTAGTTGGCACAGCGTCTGGCACGGTTTGCTAGAAGACGTCGGTGCGAGTCTGGCCGGATCGAAGCTATTTTTTTCTAAGTTTTCGATCTTTCTGTTAATAATAATAACAAACTAGTGGAGTAATTTCACAAAAAAATAATTGAATATCATTTTGGTGATACATTTTGATATTCAATAAATTTAACAATACCTTATCGAGTTTGTATAGCGAATAATTGATACTAGAATATCTTATGTGTTTGACGTAATACGGTGCTCAATTTAACTGCCTCGGTGACTGAACGGTTACTATGCTGGTCTATCACGCAAAGGTTCCGGGTTCGGTTTCCAGGCCGGGAGAAATATTTGCCTACATTTATGTCCCTCGTGAGTTTGGATCTAATTTGTGGTTGTCTATGTGTGTGCCCATGGCACCCGCGTTACAGGGTTCCCCTAGTGCGTTTGCGTATGCGTTTATTTTATTTATTTGTCTGCAAAATGACAACTTTGTAGGAGAGCTATAACATTTTCATATATACCAATATTTTTTTGCACCACTTTTGACGTATCTGTCCTTATCTTTATATATCAATGGTACAATTTATACGTTTAAATGTAACTGTTGAAACATAAAAATGACTAAAGTAGTTTTGAAAGTGTGTGTTAAAGTTTCATTTACTCAAATATTCGAAAGTAAGAGATGATAATAGATGAATAAAAAAATTAGGGCTTAAAACCTCTCCCTGGGGGACTCTCATTATTGCATGAGGACAATAAGTGCAAATATATAAAAGCTGCCTGTCACATATACGCTACATAAGCATTGAAGATTTAAAAACTTGACAATCAACATAGAGATAAGAAATGCGTTAATATACAAGAACTATATTAAAAAGAAATTGATTGAGGCAGGGCCACTAGCCTATCAGTTGCTATAAGACTTATATAAACCTTTAATTAACATGAACACTCTTCAATGCATAAAAGACAAGGATAAGAAATAAAATGCGATGAGAATTACGATTGTTTATTATTAACAATGCCCAACCAAGTGGAAGGACAAGTGTCTTGAAAAGCAGCGCTGGAATGTGCCAAGTGGACGTCCAGGAGTTCAGCGACAGGTAGCAAACGGGCCGCGATGGCCTTGAGCATATCTATCACTTGAGGTCCGACCATTTGGGGCTTGGTATTGAGGACTTCGATTGCTTTGGAACGAATTGCGAAGTTGACAGTGTTGCGGAGGTGGAACTGTAAATAAAGATACAGGTAAAATTTGTTATGACGGAAGATTAGAATTTAAAAGAGTTTAACGGCTCTCGGTGTTTGATAACCATTAAATATGGGTTCGTTTTTGACAGTAATCGGACTGTATAATCAATATAAAATCCACAATGGAGTAAGCGTACCAAGAAAATGCCTGGTCGTTAGCGACACGCCTACCTATGACAAGTGCAGTACTATTAGTGGCTTTAAATCGTTAAGACCTAAACGGAACTGCCACTGCGCCCATCACTCTGAGACATTAAGTTGACACGTCCAATGTGCTTGTAGTTGCACCAGCAGCTATAAACGCTTAAATACAAGAAATTAAAACTAGGATTAAGTTATACAAAAAAAGACGCTGGCAGCGTTCCCATTTACATAAATTTTGTGCAAGTGAAAGTAACGGGATCCAATGATATTTACAAATGTAAGAAATCCGCCCGTGATCTGCACATTTTTTTATGATACCTTACAAGTCTTGCTTCTGGTGGTAAGCGATACGCCTGTCTATAACAGTTGCAGTAAGTAACACTCAGAGATTTAAATCTCAAAGGTGTCAGAAGCACTGCAACTGCTCCCGTCATTTTGAGACATAAGCTGACAAGTCCCATAAGCCTAAAATTTCACCAGCACCCTTACCCTTCAAGGCTCACATTACTGTTTTGCGGCAGAAATAGGTTTGGTGGCAATACTTTCCTAGACGAACCCTTTCACAAGGAGTTCTATGCGCATTTCTTTTTTTATTTAATTTTTCGCTTAATATAGAAAGTAGAAGATTGGTAGTGTCGAAATAGATCTGAATTTGAATCTGAATTTTTAAAAACGTTGTTTTTTATTGTGTCGCCGGAAAGCATACCGTTATCAACAATTTGTCTAGGGGCAGTACTGTGGGGTGCACGAAAGGAGTCTCACCCCACGACGAATCCCTGCACCACGATGGCATGCATTATTATGTATGCCGTCGATACGTTGAGAAGAAGGATCAGTACAGTCAACTGTACAATTAATTACTTTAACGGATTTTTATCATTTATTGTTTATTATTATTATGTACCAGGTAACCACACAAATTCCTTGGCCTCAAACTAGGGAATTCCATGTACTTATGAGTACCAGAGCAATGGAATTCATTCCGGGGCATTACCAAAACACCCAGACCAAAATATTCCCTGCAGGGAATCCGACCCGGGACCTACTCATTAAGAACCCGTAGTGCAAACATCTTTCTTCTTCCTTCTAGCCGTTTTCAACCATATCGGTGTAGGCCTCTTTCAGTTTCTGTTACTTCTCTCGGTTCTGTGTCACCTTTATCCAAATTAAGCCCGCCACTTTCTTTATGTCATCCTTCCAACGCATCTGCGGTCTTCCTCTGGGGCGTTTTTCTTCCCAAGGTTGCCCATTCGAGGACCGTCGTACAACGGGAGCCATGCTTTCGAGCAACGTGACCCGCCCACTGCCACTTAAGGTTCGTTACACGTTTGGTGACATCTGCGACTCTGCTTTCATAGTGCAAACATATGTGCAAATACCAAATTTATGAATTAAAAGGAAAACAGCAAAATAGGACGCTAACGGGTGGTAATGTAGTTTCATGTCTATTAGGGATTTTTCATCATTCCTTTCCATCTTAAGCATTTGATTAATTACGATCATCGATTCCCAAATGAAAATTTAATTTACGATTTGACTCTTCCAGTTTCACCGTTTATAATGGTACCAAGTCGTCATTACTATATTTGCGCAGCGTGTTTTTACAAGAAACAACAAAGTGTTATTAAATATAAAATGTTTCTTTAAGGTCAGTTTGTCGTCATGTTACAGCAAGTTTTACTCTCAAGCTTTTATAAAATGCGCTTCCGCAACTTTGTTGAAGACATTCGGTTATATGGTTTTATATTGCTTTATAGTTTAATTGTACACCAGTCCTCACCAGTCGCTGCTAGGCAAGGTAGTGTTTATAATAAATTTCAAAAACAATAAACTTCGTTCATAAATTCCGAAAAACTAAAGTGAAAACCCAGATACGATCCTCCTGACCCTGCTTGAGAGACGGTTTGTCAAAGTTATGTCTGATTTTTAAATGATATTAAAATTTTGCTTGAAAACATTGACTTACAAATAAATGGACGACGGGTCTAATACAAAAACCACAAAAAAATGTCCCAAGTCAATCTATTTAAACGTAGTGACATGTAAAGGAATATGAAAAAGCTAAAACGTTGAATTTAAATTGTAATGTCATCGCAGTACTGTCTAATTTTGCTTGCTTCGGTATCAGTCGAACAAACGAAGACTAAAGCGTGAATGACGCTCTGTATACGGTTTTAACGCCCTACAAGTTCGGACACTTTTTAGCGCGGACCCGACGTCCATATAATTGTAAGTCAATGCTTGAAAATTAATTATTACTTATATTTCTACTATTACAACTCCATCAAAATTGCTACTATTCACTGAAAGATTTATTGTAAGTAAATACTGTGTAACATTTGTATGAAAACCTAATAGGCACATTGACGACTTCAGCGGCTTAACGGTTTGCGCTGTGGGCGCTGGATGAGAGGGTTCCTAAAGTAAGTTGGGAAATATACTTTAAAAAAAGTGGTTCAAGTCTGGGAGTGCTGTGAAATGCCTCGTAGTGAAGTCCTTGACTCTGGTATTCGTAGTGCAGGGAATTCCCTACATTGAGATCTTTTTCTTCTTCTTGGTGTGTCGACTCTGAGGTTTATGTTTGTGAAGACCCGTACTTAGCGACTGACACAGCTTTCTCAGTGTCGTTATACAGGTCCTCGCGTGGGCAGGACAAAAGATGTGCTACTGTCTGGGAAGAGACACCACACGTATATGCGCTCTCCGAGCTGTAACCCCACCGGTGCACGCTCCCCTTGCTTCGACCAACTTGGGTCCGCAACCTATTGAGAGACTTCAAGTTTGCTGAACAAATTACCTGTTAACATGACTGAACTGCTTGCGAACAGATCACATGCGAGCCTTTGTACAGACCTGTATGCAACCTAAGGTAGATCATGCCCAGGAGGGAGGTGCTCTGACAGCAATGAGTGATGCCGTGGATTGAGAACAGGTAAAAGGTGTGAAAGACTGGCACATTATTGTTATTTTGTAGTACAAAAGTATCTCTTTGAAACTATTTTTCTAGATCTAAATCATCAGTCGATCATTCGTGAACATGGGACATGTAAAGGACCCATGATTTGTTTCAAAAAGGAAATATCCGCCATTTTGGATCCGGAAAACAGTTATTTGTTAAGCAAGATTGCAAAGTTGTTGTTTGGCGCAAGTACTTGTACTGAAACCTGAACAAGCGAAGGAAGCTAAGATTCAACCTCGAGCGAAGCGAGAGGATCAAAAATGGACTCCTGAGCGTAGCGAGGTGTCCAAGGCACGAGCTTTTTTAATTAAAAGAAAAAATGTATATCTTCGGATGTGTTCTGAATGTACATCAATTTTTATTCTTGCCTGTACTTTTATTTGTGTGTTTAAGTGATTGTTTAAATTATTTTACTTCTTCGACGAATTAAAATAATTTAATAAACACAATTAGCTATCATGGCAATTTAATGTCAACAATAATAAGAATTTTTTTTTTTCAACGAGCGAAAATGTTCCATCGTCAAGTTCCAATTTCAGAAACGCGTTTGCGCGCAGGTTTTTAATGAGAAAGAAAGTCTCTCTGAGCTAGTGAGGTGAAAAATAGTTTTATTTCCATTTTTGTATCTAACCTGTATAAGTAGAGCGATGCTTAGGTGCACCGGCTTGATGTCCATAACCTTGAGTTTCCGGATCAGCACCCTCGGGGTCAAATCGTCTAGTTTGCCCAGCTGGGCTATTATTCGTGGAGCCTGGAAAAACAAGCTTATTAGACGTTTGAATAGGGCCATATTGTAATGTATATAGTGGGCACATGAAACGAATATAAGATACTTCTAGAACAATCATGTCAAATGTCACTGGTTTTCTAGAATATTGTCAATGATAAATATGTATAAATGTTTATTTTCAAGGAGCAAGCCCTAAGGCTTTTTGTTCATTCTTCTCAACAGAATGTGTCTTACGAATGACCAGTAGAGTTTAATCAGTAATATACAGATTTCAACTGTGATTTGTATGTATGTATATGGATTATTGGAGTTTGAGTTTGAATATATAAAACTAATAACCTTACCGCGTATCGTTTATTTCTTGAATTTATTTCTTCTTGAAACGAATCTAATTTCTTTTTCCCCATCATAAAATAATTTTTGTGTAGTTAATACATTGACTTACAATTATATGGACGTAGGGTCCGCGCTAAAAAGTGTCCGCACTTGTAAGGCGCTAAAATCGTATACAGAGCGCCAAACTCCGCTTTAGTCTTCATTTGTTCGACTGACAGCGCGATACTGCGATGACATTACAAATTAAATTTCGAATAGGTTGACTTGGGACATTTTTTTCGTGGTTTTTGTATTAGACCCGTCGTCCATTTATTTGTAAGTCAATGAGTTAATAGTAGATATTTACAAGCATCGAGTATATAACCAGAAATAGAGTCGAAATGTCATTTAATTTGTTTGAAAACTATTCTGTCATATCATTACTGTGACAACTGCGCTCCGATTGGCTAGCCCGAGTTCGAAACAATTGACGGGTGTCGTCAATGGGTGTCGTCAACTGTTTCACTTCAATTCGACCAGTTAACTTGTTATAATGGATGAAAATTGCAAAATTACATATTTAATATTTAATTACCGATGAAATGAGATTCCGTTTGTTTTGTAATTAGATGTTTTGCTGTTTTTCCCACACCACCGAATAGAACAGCACGGCATTGTTAGAGATATTATCTTTATTACAATAAATACAAAACATTTTTTGGAATATACGAAGACGTACACACAGGTCAGTAGTTGGCCTGTCTATAATTCAGTTTATAAATATTAACTCCCGTTTGCACTGGCAAACGGGAGTTAATATTTATAAGAGCTGTAACCTTAGAATAATAACGTATAGAAACCTAGTCCGCACACGCTAAGTGAGGCAAATTGAAGCGCGCCAAAGGGCCTACACGAGCGGGCAGGCCGTCAGTGCTCAAGGTCAACTTGCACCGCGAACAGATCAAGAATTTTAGCTAAAAATGACGAAATGTGCTGTAAATGAGTGTAAAAATACGTCAGACAAACATAAAATAGATACTCACGTCACATTCCACAAGGAAGTAACACGTTTCAACTTGTATTTTTATATACTACTAAAACTAGCCTACATAAATTTGATTTTTGCCTCACTTGTGACAGTTCGTTTGATATGAAACTATCATTCTATGCGTTATTATTCTAAGGCTGTAACGCTAATATGTTACCAGGAGTATATGGTTCTTATTTCGTCTCCATTTCTGGTTATATACTCGATGTTTACAAGGCTCTTAAAAACAAACGTAGACAAAACTTGTTATAAAAATTTTAATACGTCGTACCCAGAAGGCTGGCAACATATCATCTTCGAATAGTTAAAACTTATTCTTTGGCGGAAATAACAGCGAAATGTATTATTATATATATATATTATTATATTATATTTATATATTTATCACAGGAAAGAGCTAGACAGAAGATGTTTTGATTTGACATTCAAAAACTATTAATGGATTTCTACTAATGATAAACTTTTGAAGTCGTTTATTGAAAATCTTAATTTTGTCTACGCTTATAATTTACTTGGGTATTTTGATATTAATTTTTATTACAATGGAATGTGGGCCAGATATAAATATATATAGTTTTTAACCGACAGAGAACGAAGTTTACGTCAGTAGTGATCCCATCAAAATTTTAAAAAAATATTCCACCTCTAAGGGTGACAAATTACGGGATGAATTTGGTTTACTGGATTACACCCATTTATCAATAAACTCGTCAAATATTTTTAATTCCAGTAACTTTTGAGGTTGGTGTTTTTTTTTCAATAAAAAAAAGTTATAATTATGACTTTCTTTTGAGAAAAGAGTTTCTAATCTTAAGAGGGAGCATGCCAAAAAAGTTTTGACGTTGGCTTCGCCCAAAATTGTGAAACAAATATATGCCTGAAGTTCGCGTGACTTGCGACAGGAGATATTGAATTTAGCGCATTAAAAGCACCAAATCCGTTTTAACGGAATAACTCTAAAACTAAAGGGATTAAACAAAATCCGTAGTGACAGTTGTCGATCATGCATAAATATAATTAGTTATCTAATTTTTGTCCTAAAAACCTGTAGCATTTCGAGGATAAATCGAAAAAATGTGAAAATTAGAGGTCATTTCGGGTTTTTATCTATCGAGGAAACTTTATTGTTTTATGTTTCTGATTAATGTCTATGCTTGAATATATCGTGTAATTACTCATACAATATTTTATATTTAACTTTAAAGTGGATATACCCCTCTAAAATCAAATCGAAGATTAGGAATTTTTTCTCTGCTCCCTTTCAACATTCATGGACGACCAACTAACTTTGACCTATAAAATTAATGCGATCATCATAATTAACTTTGTAAGGCTTCCTATTATCGATGTGATTGGCTGTATAAGTTATAACATAATCCTCTAGCGAAAAATACCCATCAATGTACACCTGGAGTTTCGCCGCCAATAACGTAAAGTATACTGTATGATGTTAGTACTATAACGGCCCTATGAAGTTGTTACTATTTTGTAACCCTGTGTAAATGTAAATTCTGTTATGTTTATATAAAAAATAATTAATTTAACTTCTTAAGAGTTTAT
>NW_020653945.1:1185056-1206925 GCF_003589595.1 Hyposmocoma kahamanoa
AAAAAAATCATATGTGGAAAGTAGCGGTTTTCCTGTAAAATTTCGATGTAAGTTGTGTTTTTATTCTATCATGAAAATTTTTAGTTATCGTGTTTTCACACCGTATGAGAATTTTTTATAAATTATTTTTTATGTGAAATTACTCCACTAGTTTGTTATAGTTGTTAATATAAAGATCGAACACTCAGAAAAAATTCCTTCGATCCGGCCGGATTTGAACCGACATCTTCTAGCATACCGTGCTAGACGCTATACCAATTAAGCCACGGAACGGACCAAAGGGCCTTATGAATTTTTCTATGTGTTTATTTTCGGGTCTTCGTATTTTGTTTTTGAACGACTTTTAGCCGTAGCGCCATCTATGAGAAATCTTAAGTATTTCGTCACCCAGTTAGATACCTTTACAGGTACCAGCCATGGCATGTCGCTATTCATTGTATTTAATTTTGTATTTAATTGATAGTCAATTATTTTTTGAAATTACTCCACTAGTTTGTTATAATTACAAAGATCGAACACTCAGAAAAAATGCCTTCGATCCGATATATATATTTTTTAAAGCGATTGATTCAACAATTTCATTGTTATGCGGTTGATTAACCAAAGCCATTTGAGGTAGTATAGACTCTTAAAGCCAGCTACAAATTCTGTACCAACCGTGAACACGACGTCATAAAGCCTCGCACACGCATGGAACACCTGAATGTCAGCCATCTGATCATGCATGTCCCGGCTTTCGACGGACATGTAGTAGCGATGCGCGGTTTCAATGCGATTGGGGGCACTCGAGTTGCGCGGGAGGTCCTTGGCGATGTCAATCAGCTTCATCACGAGGGCGGAGTAGATGCGGCGACTGATAGCATCCGTTCGCCGTGAACGGTAATTATCAACTTCCCTGGAACATGTGAAAGGGAGGTATATTTACTGTGTTCCGCTTTTGAAGAATAGAGGTGCTATTGAAATTACAGGCACGTGGAACTTGTCAACTTATGTCAGTGGCAGTGCCCTCCGATCTTTGCGTTTTAAAGCTCTGAGTGGCACTGTTACTGTTATGGACAGGCGTGTAGCTTAACCATCAGGAGCACGACTTGTTTGTCCAGTCGCTTGATGTTATAATAATAAAAAAAAGGTATATCATAGCTAGCAGACGAAAAAGGCGGCTGGTAGTCGACTTAGACCCATTATGGTACTGTCATATTTGTGCCCGTACATAAAACTCTTTCCTATGTATTAAAAGTAAATATCAGACAACATCACATAGGTTGCCCTGATCCCAAAGTAAGTAGCTAAAGCACTTGTGTTATGGAACTCGGAAATGAAAACGGTACCATAAACACGCAGACCCGAGACAATATAGAAAAGTTAGTTTTCTACATTGACCCGACCGGGGATCGAACCCAGGACTTTAAAGATATTGACGACCACTGAGATCGTCATTATATTATCAATGTACAGGGTGGCAAATTTACAATGGGCCAAAATTTTTTTTAGATGTAGATCATTTGTAACAACCCATTTAAAATAAACGTTAGTTCCGTGAATTTGTTTATGTCCTTTTTTGAAAATTTTCTACTCTAGTCACTAACCATTCTAGTTTGAAAACTTCTACTAAATTGATTGAAATTTGGTATAGACATAGTGTGACCATGTAACTAGCATGCAATGAGCCATTTTTATGATTGTTCTCAGACTGCACCGTTATTTTAGACATTTAGGAGATTTTTTATTTGTTTTTTGAAAATTTTCTGCCCTAGTCACTATAACCACTGTAGATTGAAAACTTCTACTAAATTAAATGAAATTTGGTATGGACGTAGTGTAACCATGTAACTAGTATGCAATGAGCCATTTTTATGATTGCTCTTAGATTGCGCCGTCATTTTGGACATTTAAGAAATTTTTTACTTGTCCACGACCAATGTGTTAAATTAAAAAATAATCCTGCCTGTGATAAATGTACAATCAGAATTTGCTAATGGCCTTAAAAACTACCTTAAGATGTAAGAATTGTTTACAAGTAAAATTGTATTGTTGCAACCATTGTAAGGTCTTCATAAATTGACATGACGTGCACTGAGTCAATGACAACCAAAATGGTAATTAGTATCGTAATAGTTATTCTACAATTTTGATTTAATTTCTCAAAAGCAACTCAGATTTACCTTAATTATTCTCAAAAAATTTTTGTACCACTGTAAATGGGCCAATCTGTATTATATCAATATATATTACATTGTATATTATGCCATCACAACCTTCAAGTCAATTCGAAATTCAAATACATCGTTATTTCAAAGGTAAGCAAGATTAAACTCTACTACTCATTCCTAAGGCAGATTCCCCAAGAAGAATGAGTTAGAAACCCTAGGGGTTGAAACAGCTCCACTGCTCGTTGTTACAGAAAGCGACGTGTGTTGGCCTTATTAATTCATAGTTATTATATAAAGATATTAGCAAATCTTCCGTTTTATATCCAGTCATATTTCACTCGTAACTCTCGCCGATATTTTTCAAAGCATAAAACTTCCTGCTGAAGCAACGTTACTACAACAATATTGTAAATCATTAAAACCATCGGCCGTAGCCGAAATTTCCACATTGATCTAATTAAAACTGCAAGTTACGATCTCAAGTGTAGGCGCAAGCGCAGATCAATATACGGCTACGTAAATCATTCATCGCGTAGGAGTTCTACGTCACAGAGTCGGTACTATGACCATTGGAAGGTGATCTCTGATGTACTTTTATTATAAATTTACTTAATTAAGATGTCTGTATACTATGATTAAACGTACTTTTGATGTAGATAATAGGGTCCACTGAAAATCGGCGACACAGTCTTTACTTAACTGTTTGGACCCTTTTGCATTTACCACAGCCGCACACATCGCATTTATTCAAATTGAGCTGACGGTTTTTTAAATTCTATTAGGTATGTTTGCTACGTTGTTTTTTTGTTCTTTTATTTTTTGTTTTACTTTTGCTTTGTCTTTTTTAAATTCTTTCTGTATATTTTTGTGTTGTGGTGTTGTAATAAATGAATTATTATATTCTGTAGTAGTATTTTACGCAATCGTGTTCCGTTTACCTAAGAAATAGGTACGAGATTTTAAGATTGTGACAAAATCACAAAACAGGCAATAACTCATATTAGTTCCGTCACGCACCGCTAGATGGCATTGGCGTCGAAATAGCAAATTCTGCATCGCGGTGTTAATATTTTACGCCTCTAGCGCTGCTTCCTTATTGGACGCTTTAGAACGTAACACGTAGTTGTTGCAACCTGAGCCGCTTCGTAATTGGAACGTGCGTACGGGTCCTCGACTACGTTCCGATTAGGGGGAGTCCTTTCCCACTGTACCACAGACGTTGTAGGTATATGTTGTGAAATGAAACCACCATATTGGAAAAACCTGGTTTCCCTCTGTCACCCCAATAAGAACTACTACAAGATCTAATTATGTAATGATTTTTCTTCGAGTAAATAAAATAAGGAAACACAACGAATATTTAATGGACCCATATTTTGTTAATAATCCATGACAGCAAACTCTACATAACTAAAACACCAAAGGTATAGAATAGAAGTGGCCAAGTACCGCTTATATTTTAACCAATCCTTTTTTATAAAGGTTTATGGCCCGGTTGCAAGATCTTTAGGTCAATTTAACCAATCAGGAGACAGTAGGGCGTTTGAGTAGCGTCATATTTGATATTTTAATTAGCAAAAATATGACGTTCTTTTTTTGAAATTCATTAAAGTTCTGTGTACTATAGACAATAGAATTTTGATTTTGAACATTAAAAAGAGCGCCTCTATTCAGATTCAGATTCATTTATTTCTCAAATATGACATTACAGTATTAATTGCACTACACGTCAAAGTATAAGAAATTATATTGAGATCCTCAGATAAAAATGAAAATTATAAGAAAAATACAACAATTACAAAATTAACAATTCATTATATAATATTGATGTCATTAAATTACATATCAAATATCATTCTCCATCAAGGATCGTCATAAGTTAATAACAATTACACAAGAGGATGTCTGTAGCGAATCGTGCAAGTTGCTACAAATCTCTTTTGTATATATTTTATAGTCTAACGCATTGACTTGCAAATAAATGGACGACGGGTCTAATACAAAAACCACGAAAAAAATGTCCCAAGTCAACCTATTTAAACGTAGTGATATGTAAAGGAATATGAAAAAGCTAAAACGTTGAATTTAAATTGTAATGTCATCGCAGTACTGTCTAATTTTGCTTGCTTCGCTGTCAGTCGAACAAACGAAGACTAGAGCGTGAATGACGCTCTGTATACGATTTTAACGCTCTATAAGTTCGGACACTTTTAGCGCGGACCCGACGTCCATATAATTGTAAGTCAACGGTCTAATGTTTTAGTTTTATACGTAAACTCCAAATTTAAACGTGTTCGTTTTTGGCGCCTTATTCTTGACTTGACTTGCGTTTGTTGTTTTGCTTTGATAGCGACAACGTGCTAGTAAATTATTAATAAACTGTAAGTACATTCTCTTTTGGCCTTGCTCACTCGTTATTAGCACCCAACCTTTAACCCATTGATACAGTCTACAATGTCAATGCGGTAAAGATTATAATAAAATAGAAAATACTCAATATCGTTACTATTTTAAGTCCACAAATTCATTTACATAAAGGATTTTTCAATAAAGGATCTTTCAGCCGGCGGCTGAATGTTTTGTCAGACGGTTCAAGTTAGAGAGTAGCGGTTAAACGCTCATAGTAAGTAGTTACGATGACACGGTTATAATATTATACACGTGTCGTTCGGTTATAATTATATTATGATGAACTTGGTGTGCCAGCGGCTTAAACTGGAGGAGCTACACGGACTGACTTCTATTCCTACTTACTAGGACAAATTTAGGGGTCAACTTTTTCTAATTTTCGTTGCTCTGGTACTCATAGTACAATTCCACCTCTAATTTGAGACCAAGTGATTATTAAAAAATAAATAAATAAAGCGCACACTCGTAGCTCCGCACTAGGCAAAACCCTGGGTGCCACGGACACACACAGACAACCACAAATTACACCCAAATTCACGAGAGAAATAAATGTGGGTCATACAAATATTTCTCCCGGCCTGGGAATCGAACCTGGGACCTCTGCATGGCAGACTAGCATGGTAACCGTTTCACGGAGACAGTTAAGTAATTTTAGTGGCTATCTGGTACATTATTTATTTATAATCAAGACTTGATTCAATAGGTATTTCTTAGATAAACGCGAATCATCGTCGATCATATCAATGCTCAACATCAGGTGAGACTGTAGTGATGGGCGTGTCTATTTATATTATTTTTAATTTAAAGTGGCGTTAAGAAAGCGCCGGGTTAAAACCCGGGAGTTGGCCCATCTCTGGTTAGATTTCTACTGCCAATTTGAAAAGGGGTTTATTAAATAAAGTCTAATTGTAATTTTTAAATTTTAAAAGAAAGTCACGATCTTTTACTACTGTGATATTACGTTTATTATATTCCATTTAACTGCCTCCGTGGCCGAACGGTTACCATACCGGACTGCCACGCTGAGGTCCCAGGTTTGATTCCCGGACTGGAAGAAATATTTGTATGGCCTACATTTATTTCTCTCGGGAGTTTGGGTGTAATATTTGTGGTTGACTATGTGTCCAGCACCCGCGACACAGGGTTTCCCTAGTGCGGGGCTACGTTGAGTGTGTGCGTTATTACGAAATTACTCCACAACTACAAGACCGCAACACTAAGAAAAAATCATTTGATCCGGCTGGAATTGAACCACCACCCTCGGGCAATCCGTGCCAGATGCTCTGCCAATTATACCACGGGATGAACCAGCAGGACTTACAAATTTGTTTATGTGTTTAGGTTAGGTTAGCCGTAGCGCCATCTGTGAGAAATTTATTTCTTCACTAAGAGAGGTACCTTTACAGCTACCAGCAGCTGACTAGACATGTCGCATTAATGATCGTAATTTTTAAGTATTATTAAACGTTACGATGGTTTCCTACCACGACATTAATTTTTTTTTTGTGAAATTACTCCACTAGTTTCTTATAATTATTATAATAATAATAACGCTCACACTCAACATAGCCCCGCACTAGGGAAACCCTGTGTCGCGGGTGCCATGGACACACACATAGACAACCACAAATTACACCCAAACTCATGAGAGAAATAAATGTAGGCCATACAAATATTTCTCCCAGCCCGGGAATCGAACCTGGGACCTCTGCGTGGCAGTCCGGCATGGTAACCGTTCGGCCACGGAGGCAGTTAAACTACTAAATAACAAATAAAAAATAACACTAAATTATAATTTTCCTCGTAATCATTGATCAATGTACCGAGAAACATGTGACCAAAGACGTGTGGCGAAATTTTACAATTTTGCCCCACTTCGTTCGACAAATCTGGCTATATCGAAGTACCCGAAAAGATCGGGTAACAAGATTTACTTCTACGTCGCACGACTCCGCCGAACGTCTCTGGAGACTAAGACGAATACCCTTTTTGGTATGGTTTCCATAGAGTACTCTTGTGCAGTTATTTAATAATAATAATAATAATATAAGGTGTGTGCGTACACCTCGACTTACGAGAGAAACAAATGTAGGCCATACAAATATTTCTCTTGGCTCGGGAATCGAATAAGCGACCTCTGCGCGCGGACCAGCATGGTAACCGTTCGATCACAGAGGCAGTTAAAAAATTTACAAAGAACATATGCCACTTGTAAAACGTAGCACCCTCATTAGTAAAGTGCCGCAATTCGAAAAATAAAATTTTTGGTAAACTGACACAATAATTATTAATAAAAAGATCGAACACTCAGAATACATTCCTTCGAACCGACATCTTCTAGTATACCGTACCAGTCGCTATACCAACTAAGCCACGGAACGAACCAGCGGACCTCACGAATTTTTCTATATGCTTGCGTCATATCTTTGTACTTTGTTTCTCAACGGCTTTTTGGCCGTAGCGCCATCTATGAGAAATATACGATATTTCTACATAATAAATTATAAAAAGTCTCGTTAAAACGAATCATATTATGAGCCCAGACATAATGTATTTGCTGGACACTAAAGAAGAGTTCTTCCCATTGAACAATACTATAATAACAAATACAGTTTGCCAAACACAACGAAAATAACCCAATTTTGAGAAGAAACAATGAGGCGACTGATGCACGGAAAGTAGGGTCTTTGCACTTTTTAGTTGTAAACCGAAACCAGGGGCCATAGCATGAACTTTACTAAAACGAATCAACAACGCAGCAGTTAAATTTAGCATCCTAAACTGAATCGTTAAAATTCGTACCATGAGCTAGTTAAAACTGATCGCTAATCCGCGAATGGATGACCGATATTTGTCTCTGGTCCTCTACCATTTTGCATTGTGAAATTTTTAAATATGATGATCTTTCTTTTGATACGTGTTTTTTAGCCAAAGACATGTTTTTTTAAGGACAGTTTTATAGGTTCTTAATTGATTAATATGTAGGTGAAAATCCCTGACAGTCAGCCGTGACCATGGGACCTGTAAAGAGCCCGAAGGGCGTATTAGATTCGGAAAAATTGTTTCATTTGCTAGAATATTTTTTCGAAATTGCTATTATCACACTTATATTTCATTGTGGTTTTCGGTACAAATAATTTACACGTACATAAAAGTTTATAATGTAGTATTATTAATTGGCTTGGGGTTGTAACGAGACTCCCATCTGTGTTCAATTGTCGTTGAAGACACTGAAGCAACGTACACAGCGAAAGTGCATAAGCAAAGTTTTTAGGTCGTTTTTCCCACAAAAAATTAATTTTGAAGTTTATTACGTCAGTTTAACAAAAATGTTATTTTTCGAATTGCGACTCTTTATTCTTGGGGGTGCTATACTTTATAAATGGCATATGTCCTTTGTAAATTTTTTAACTTTCTCTGTGGCCGAACGGTTACCATGTTGACCCGCCACGCAAAGGTCCCGGAATTTATTCCCAAGGCAAGCGAAATATTTGTATGGCCTACATTTGTTTCCCTCGTGAGTTTGGATGTAATTTGTGGTTGTCTGTGTATGTGTCTATGGCACCTGTGATACAGAGTTTCCCCCGGTTTCCAGGGTTTCTCAGTCAGTTGTGACCATAGACGAAACGTTGGTCGAAGTAGTTTAATTTCCTTTCCACTATCGCGAAAATCTAAAAATGCGATATTAACCATAGACCGAAACATTCTTTAAAAAAAAATTTGACGGACTAAAAGCATCGATAAAATAGAAATAATTATTTAACCGATTTTAATAATATGTTTTTCGCCTGTCCATAACAGTTACAGTGCCACTCAGAGCTTTAAGTTGCAAAGATCTGAGGGGCACTACCACTGCGCCTGTCGCCCTGAGACATTGTTTGACAAGTCTCAGGTTCCTGTAATTTCACCAGCACCCTTACCCTTCAAAACTGGAAATCAGTAATGCTGACATTACTGCTTGGCAGCAGAAATAGGTAAGGCAGTACTTCCCTGGACGAGCTTTTTCACAAGGAGCTCTACAGCTACTAAAAATGTGATACCACCTGTTTGTCATTTCTATCACCAGATCACACACACGCCTGTCCATAACAGTTGTGCGATTCAGTGCACAAAGATCTGAGGAGTATTGCCACTGCGCCCGTCACCTTGAGACATAAGTTGACAAGCCCCATGTGCCTGTAATATCAACAGCACCCACAACTTTCAAAATCAGAACGCAATAACGTTCACACATTGACTTACAATTATATGGACGTCGGGTCCGCGCTAAAAAGTGTCCGCACTTGTAAGGCGCTAAAATCGTATACAGAGCGCGACACTCCGCTTTAGTCTTCATTTGTTCTACTGACAGCGCGATACTGTGATGACATTACAATTTAAATTTCGAATAGGTTGACTTGGGACATTTTTTTCGTGGTTTTTGTATTAGACCCGTCGTCCATTTATTTGTAAGTCAATGCGTTCACATTACAATTTGACGGCAGAAGTAGGTAAACATTCCATTTATTCATCAACCAATTTTCATATTAAGATATCTCGAACAAAAGCTCTTGCTTGTCGACTAGATTTACATGAGATCCAAATTTTACGAGGCCCCGATTATCATCCAGGGCGAATAGAAGGGCTGCTACATATGTCCCAACTTTTATTACCATGTTATGCTTTATTTTGCTCGCTCTAAATGCAAATTTAATGAATGCCGAAAATAGCAGTCGAACTATGTCCTTGTGTCTTGGCTTTTTTTCGTTATTACGCTTTGATGTTTTTCAAATTAGGTCCGTAGATTGAATGCAATGATGAGTCACTCCTGATGTCCTTTTAATGTCTTCATTGTGCTCGTTATTCACGAAGGTTCTCAATTAGTACTTATAAATAGTAATTGATTCTGGACTGCCAAGAAGACAAAATGTGTTAAATTTGAATTACCTAAAGTAAAATCGACTAGTCCAAGCATAGAAATAAACGGAGAAAAGTTAGACTTTGTTAATAAAGCAGTCTTCTTGGGAGTGACCTTAGATAGTAAACTTCAATGGTTTCCACATATATCTTCCCTGGCCAGCAGATTAAGCTCCGCTGCATACGCAGTCCGCAGAATACGTGAGCTTACCGATTTAGTACTGCTAGACTAGTTTACTTTAGTTATTTCCATAGTATAATGTCAGCAATTCGTTCTGTGTACCGTCTAGGCTCTCGGGTTTCTCTCAGAGAAAAGTTTAAGGAGACTGGTATCATGACTGTGGCATCACAGTACATTTACTCAAATATTTTATATGCCCGTAAAAATATACATAATTTCAATAAGAAAGAAGATATCCATAATATTAACCTTAGAGCTAAATCCAAACTCATGGTACCACGATTTCGTTTAACCAAGGTAAACAACTCTTTTATGGGGAACTGTATACGTTTTTACAATAAGATTCCGGAGCATATATTAAGTTTATCATTTCCTAAGTTTAAAAACTACATTAAAAATATTTTGATCAAAATATCATATTACAAAATTGAAGACAACGTGTTAGATAAATATGTATGGAAAGACGACATGGCTCCAGAATCCACACAAATTTGATTCAAAGTGTATTCCATAGCATTTAAGTTTATTTGAAAAGAGCAATCCCTAGAGTTTCTTGCTCGCTCTTCTCAGGGAGGTCAGCGTAGTGAACGAGCAGTAGCTTAAATGTGACGTTTTCAAGTGTAAATTCATTTTACCTATGGAATAAATAATCTTTGACTTTGACTCGGGTACTCGAAAATAAATTTAAAAAAACTGTATTACCTATTTAAGGGGGCACGGAGCTTCTTTCGCTAATTGATTTTAGGTATTCTATGCTCTTCGTGTATGTGTGGCATACGTTTTTAAAGCCGTGTGTAAGCCCAAGGGACACAACCTCCACGTCTGAAGGCCGAAGCAGGACTAAAAGTGCCTACAGATTTGCTCGACATTGTCGATCGGGTGCCTACAGAAAATATGTAAAATAATATATAAATATGTCGATCGACAATAACGATCAACAAAATCGAGCAAATCTGTAGGCACATTTAATGTCTATCGATTTTGTTCCACTCTTCTACTTCAATCCGTCAATTATAATTTCTTAAGCCATGTCAAAAAGGCTCTTTTTAGTTCTGAACCAAAATTCTATTGACAACAGAAAATTTTCAAAAAAAAGAACTTATTTTTTACTAATTAAAATATCAAACAAGACGCTACTCAAATGCTCTACTGCCTCCTGATTGGTTAAAACATAAGCGGTACTTGGCCAATCATGAACACTTCTATGCTATCTCTTTGGTTTTTTGTTTTGTAGAATTTGTTCGGCTTTCGTTCTGGTTTGTTGTGTGGATTGTTAACAATAATCTTTACATTTTGGCTATGTTTCTTTATTTAAATTTACTTGTATAAAATATGCAATAATTACGTAATTAGGTTTTAAAATCTCGTATCTATTACCTAGGTAAACGGTGCTCGATTTCAAGAACCTTCATTATACGACGATTGCTTAAAATACTATTGAAATAGTAGTTTTTTGTAATGTTTGAAGTTAATAACATAAAAAGATCCAAACGTTTCGGGCCCTTTACAGGTCCCATGGTCACGGTTGACTGACCGTCACACAGTCAACCGTGACCATGGGACCTGTAAAGGACTGACCGTCACACAGTCAACCGTGACCATGGGACCTGTAAAGGGCCCGAAACGTTCGGTTTGTTTGAAAAAACAAATATACGCGATTTAAATCCGGAAAAATAGTTTCATTCCTATGTGTAACAATCGCGAAAACCTAAGAACTCGATAAAAAGATCCATTTAAATTACTTTCTAATATAATAATTGTAATAATTGTATTTTGCAAAATAGGCTATATTTCTATTGAAATTTCTATTCTTTATTTGCAAGTTACATAGATAACAGGTGTTCTTATATTTATGGTACTTGACAAGTAACACCCTGTGGGGGCACTGCAACATTCTGAGGGCACCATGTCCTTACTTTACTAACTATATTATTAAAATAAAATTAGAAGTAATTTAATAATAAAAACTAAAAAGAATTTTAGGCATGATAGCTTGCTTTGATAGCAAAAGATTCTTGTAGTTAAAAGACTTGTAGTGATTGGTTCGACACGATAGCACTGTTATTTGCTAGGAAATATCTACACAACGAAATCTTTTTCCTTATATCGCTACGATTGACTCGCGACCTACGCCAAAGTATTCTACCGGAATATTGACTCAATGTTGCAATCCGAGAGATACGACAAAATACAAGTACGAGGGTCGTTTGAATAAGTCCCCAGACCCTGTAATATCAAGTTACAAATCCAGTGTGAAAGTGTATCGGTTGATTAAATATATCTTAAAAGAATATAAACGGTAGTGTATAATGGTTTTGAAGGTTTTAGTAACTTTTGAATTTGAATTCTCGACACAGTTATTTTGGTAACTTTTTAAAATAAAAAAATGTGCCCGCTTATATATAAAAACGAATTATAAAATGTATTAAATATATAGGTAGCGCACGTTGAAATCAATACCATCACTAAATGAAAATCTCGCTTTTTATAAGTTTAAAAAGTTAATATCAAATTCATTTTCACAAGCAAGTTCATTTTCCGTTTACTTACAGCATTGATTGTAATGTGCCACGATCATTGCAATTGTTACAAGTACATTTCATTAAAAAAATGGCAGACAAAATGACAAGAAATGATTTATTGTCACTGGAACAAACCCTTCGTTTTCATTAGTACCACCGGCTAGTGACACTGATGGTCCTAGCGGGACTTTTGTTCCCGTTAGTACCACTATTCGAAATCATAATTGAAGGTGGTACTAGTGAGAAATTTTTGTACCACTGGTTTTTAAGTAGAGACAGAAAAAAACCTTAACCAAATATTTTTTTTAAAAACATGTTTTTTCTAGAAAACGTCGAATGCGACGCTTATTAACCCAGAAGTCGGTTACATTCGTTCGTCGGTTAAAAGGTAAAACTCATTAAGTGACATTTTGTTCAAAAACTAGATTTTTTCAATTTTGCTTTATTGGGAAGAACATCTATGACAAGAAAAATTCAGTAAGTCTCTGGTGTCCTTCATGTTTTAATACATACCAGTCCTTTAGTGATTTTTCATAATGAAAAAATACAAAATCTTAATTATCTCCCTTTGGCCAATTAGGCTATTAGTGAGTTTTACCTTTTAACCGACGCGTTACCAAATCTTCTATCTTTTTAACCGACTTCAAAAAAAGGAGGAGGTTCTCAATTCGACTGAATGTATTTTTTGTATGCATGTTACGCGATAAATCCGGTATTTGTGAACCGACTTTGATGATTCTTTTTTGTTGGACAGAGGGTACCTCCATAGTGGTCCCATTGAATTTTGAAGAAAATCATCCACCTCTAAGGGTTGCTGTTCACGCATGAAGATTGATTTTTATAACTAGGGCCTAAATTTTATTATAAGGAGCAATTATTTTAATAATTGATTTTGCTATTCTCCAATTCAAGGCGTTTTTCTCTCTCAATATACCTTGAGTAGTGAGAACCGATTTTTATTATCTCCTGTGTCAAGTTCCGTATAGTGGCGAACTAGGGGATGAATCCGGGTTTGCGCACTTTCCGGTAACCGATTGCAATAAAACTTGGTAATTATATGTACTTCCACGTACTTTTGAGGTTAGTTTTTTTTAGTACTCTATATTGAGATTATGTTATTATATCCCAGACGGTTCTCAGGGATCGAAGTTTTATTGTTAGTGCAATAAAATTTTATTTCTGAGTTTAATACGTAAATTTCAGTCTAGTGCGACTTGTTATAGCTTTAAAAAAAAGACATTTTTTATTATCTATTTGTCACTTACCTCTTAACAATGTATTTAATTACAAGCGACATCGTCCGGTTGATGTAGACCTGATTCTCCTTCTTAAGGTCAAAGAGAAGTTCCTCATCAAATTTGGCATCTTGCAGCGCTTCTACTGTAGCCTTCGCCAGGCGGCGGTTGTGTTGATAATATTGCTAGAAATAGACACATACTTCAGTCTATAATAGTCTATAGCCGGACATAGGTCCTTATCAAAGCGAGCACTTTCCACAAAAGAGTATATAGTAGTATATATATAGTTGCTACGTAACAGATACATCACTCATATACAAAATCAAAGATACCTACCTACGCTACAATAGCGTACTAAATCTAACTAATAACACTAGGTGCTCACATGAAAAAGGAACCCCAAGCAGAGAGGTGAAAATAACGCTGCCGCCGTGTGCAGTCGTGCGGAATCGAATGGGCTAGGATTGTACAAGGATTTGTATTGTAAATGGAAGACTCGTCTGAGTTTTTGAAATTACAATTATTTATTTAGTATTAGGTAATTATAATAAAATGATATATAGATTTATATTTTTTACCTTCTCTATTCTGTTAATGTAATTTTAATAAATATGCAATTTTAATAATAATACACCCATCCATTAAACAATAATTACGCAATAGCGACAATGCGACGATTTTTTCTTACGAAACGTGTCATACGACTATTCAGATGTCACACTCTCTGAGCTTTTGTACTGCCGGCGATACACTCAGCGGTAGGTACATAACGTGTCCTCCGTCCGTCTCAGAGACGGAGTCCTGCCGATACTGATGACTACCCATACCAATTGCAGCGCCAGTCAGAGCTGCGCCTGTCACCCTGAGACATAAAGTTAACAACTCTCATGTGCTTGTAGTTAAACCAGCACCCTTACCTTTCAAAACCACAAGGCAGTAATAGTCATATTACTGGCGGTAAAATAGGTAAAGTCGCAGTGGTGCTTCCCAGGAAGAACTCTTTGCCAAAACTCTACGGCTACTAAAGTTAAAGTGGTACCTAATAATGACCCGTTTAGCTCTTACAGGTAGTTTCGATCTATGATGTTTTTTCCAAATGATAAATGTGTGCAAATGTTTAATTACAAACCGCAACCCCCAGAGTTTCTTGCTCATTCTCCTCTGGGGAATCTGCGTTAGAAATGAGTATTTAAAGTTTAATCAATATGACCTGTGAAGTAAAGATAAATTTGAGTGTGAACGAGGGTTATAGAAACACAGAGTTTCTAATTTCTCAATTTATAGATTACGAAAACTATGACATTGGATTGGGAACTGCACGATATCTCTTAGCATATTTAATCTATTAGTTTCTCGCGCGTCAGGGTGGTGACCCAAGGCAGTAATTTTATGTCGGCAAAAACTCGGTTATTTACGCGCACCGCGCTTATGGCGCGGGATAATGTGGACGAATGTCCAGTGGTTGCAAATATGGCTCTATCACAGATATTTCCAAACTTTGCTTTGGTTTATTCCCTTTATAATTATACATTTCTTTTCATTTCATGTAATGCAAACACACATAAAAATATATATTAAACGGTTGAACAATAGTAAGCCCATTTTATATTGCTTAAAATTTCACCAGAAACATTAATTTCGACCAAAAGTATAACTTTTAGTTATCTAAAGGGAAACTAAACAGGGAAAAAACATTGGAACTAATTTATTAATGTACCAAAATTAAATATAAACTACCTCCTTTTTGTACTCTACCAATCATATTTCATATATTTATTCTAATAGACTTAGTTATTGTTATTTTAGGGCACTTGACGGACGAAGCTACACATGGTACAGGGATCCTAGTTTGAGAGCTAGGCACATCTCAGATACCTATTTTTCTGTATTTTGCAATACAGATATTATAAAGTTATTCGTGGTATTAACAGTGCTTCATTTTCTTTATCCTGGCTTTGTAGCCTATTATTTTTGAGGTCGGCCCTCCAAGTCCTCGTGCGCCAATCCAGGCACCGTGCCGTAAGCTCAAATCTTCATATCTCTTTGGACGATGTCAACCCAAATGGTCTAAGGGTCTGTCTGGTCGTCTTTTGGTTTACTTACAAGCGTCAAGATTCTTACTCTTATAGTTCTCATCCCAACTGCCTTCTAAATTAATTATTATTTATATATAAATTGGTGATGACAGATGGAGTAAAGTGCCAATCGAATGGTCACCATAAAGTGGTTTTAAAAACATGGGACTTCCTGTAATGATCATCTCATTGCATTTTTTACACAACATTGTCAATGACGCAGACCATAGATGAGGTTAGTGCAAGGTTATGGTGTAGGGCACAAACTACGGTATGCATATAGCAGTGGATGGAGTCGTGATGATATTATTTTTTAATTATACTCAGTGACGGAATGAACTAGTCATGCACCTGGCGGTAAGCGACACACCTGTCCTTACCAGTTCCAGTGCCACTTAGAGCTTTAAATCGCAAAGATCTAAGGTCACCCTGAGACATAAGTTGATAAGTTCCATGTGCCTGTAATTTCACCAGCACTCTTATCTTTACTCACATTACTGCTGGGCGGGAGAAATAGATGTAGTGGCAGTACTTCTCTGGGCGAACTCTTTCACAAGGAGCTCTATTGCTCCGAAAATAATAGAATAATAAAGCTCAGTCGTCAAACCTAAGCTCATGGGAACTGCGACAGGGGTACTAAATGTGTTCCAGTTTGGGTGCGACTGGTTTATTAGTATTCCGCGTTAGTTCGCACAGTGAATAGATCGCAGCCCCGGGGAAACAATTTCTTTGAGTGTTTCAGTGTAGTTAGTTAGGAGGGCAGATACTCTGATTTTACTTACGTCTATGAGATAGAGATTTCTCTAATGTTGCGGGTTTATTCATCAACTTTTACGTTAAAACAACGCGGACAACATCGCTCGATAGCGGTATGTCAGTGATGTATTTTATTAATTTTTATTTGATAATATATTCCACAGGAAAACATAAAAACACATTTAGTAACAAGGAAAACACAAACAAAAAGGTACTGCTTATTTCTAACAGATATTTCTTCCTGCAGACCTTAAGGCTGCCTTTCCACCAGAGATGTGCGACGTAGCGAGGCGGTATGCGAAGAAAAAATCCACCAATAGGATTTCTTCACTTTCCTAGCCTCGCCTAGCGCATCTCCGGTGGAAAAGGGTTAACGGAGCTAAGTATTTGTACATACAAAATAGCGAGAGATGTGTACGAGGAATGTGTGCAAAACGGTGTAGGAAACTGGAGCTACTGAAAGAATGACACTAACTGACACTGACATATCGCCGCCGGCCACCTCATCACACCGTACCCCGCCCGCACATTGCTGCCGCTACACATCCTCGCACCGCCTCGCTACCTCGCACATCTCTAGTGGAAAGACAGCCTAATACCGGACACATTAACAAAAAAATATCAAAAACATTAAATTATTGAGTGATTTCCAGGTAAGTTTTTGGTACTCAATTATGGTGAATTTCTTTTTATTTAAATATTTATGGAATATCATCATGAGGTATTATTTAATATTCGAGTGTGGTCACCTGAAATATTCTTTAATATTTTACGATGATATATTCGAGTAATTAAATAATAAAAATTGACACCAAAATTAAGTACAAAAACTTACCTGCAAATTACTATATTAAAACTGTATAAATACTTACATAAATACATATTTGGTATTATAATATCTAGAAAATGGATGAAATGGTCGATAAATAGTGTTCCTTAACTTTCATTACGAAAATTGCATGGAAAATTGCAAAACAGTGATGGAGTGAGAATAGAAACCGTATTGAAGGATGGAAAAGATAACTGGGACCTAAAGAGAGAGCGACATGGCTTATCCTGGGACTTGAGAAAACTGAAACGCTCTTTCATATACCCGGGAGACATAAGGTTATATAGAATATTATAAAGGACGGAGAGAATATGCAAATTCCTGCGGAGACGAATGGGGAGTCACTTGAATTGCCTGTGATAGTGTGAGATTCGGTCATATTTGCAAAGTTAATGTTGATTTATAAAGTTAAATTATTTAACTTTGAACTGAATTTGAAATATTGCTTTATTTTCTCATCAGAAACAGGAGTAGAAGGACTTATAGAATATAACTATTAGCTCTATACCCTCTTTTATTTTTGCTTATGGTGAACGATCTCCCTAGCGTTCTCAATCACGTGGGATGTTTGCTTTATGCTGATGACTTAAAACTTGTCGTGGAGAACAAATCAGTAGAAGATTGTATAGCCCTCCAGCGCGACGTCGATGCGGTACCTATACCAATGTAGTTTGGACAATGCTATGCAATTTAACACTGATAAGTGTCAAGCGATGACGTTCGGTCGAGTGAGGCTTCTAATAACTTATGATTGTAATGTATAAATGGAGATAGCATAACCCAATTGACCACTATGAAAGATTTTGGTGTCGTTTTCGATCGGAAGTTAACGTTTCATGGCTACAAAGCAGCTCTTGCCAAGGAGTCTTGGCGTCTCGGCGTGTGGGGTTTATCCTTGGAAACTCAAAGGATTTTAAGAGCGTCCATCTGGTCATGCTCCTTTTTAATTCATTAGTGCGCATTAAATTGGAGAGTCCCATGTGCGTAAGGGTTTCTTAGAAACTTGTACAAACGTGCAAATGGGTATTATAATTATATGTATCCTGCTTCGTTTCTGTTGGGTTGTCTGGGTTGTAATTCGTTGGAGGTTAGACGAATGAAACACCTACTCGTGGTTACTTGCAAAATTCTGCGCGGTAATATAGATTCCCCAAATTTGCTTATGCAAATTAGTGCACTTTGCTTCTAACAAATATCGCCACAGTAGAAGACAAAAGTTGTTTGCTACCCCGTCGTCCCGAACCCAAGCGCGCGCTCTCTTGTTGCCAACCCTGAATGCGACTTGTTTGCCGATAGATGGTCAGGAATATTGTCAGAATGTTTGTATTACTGTGAAAAGGTATGCTTGAAAGGTACTTAATATTATATAATTGTTTTTAAGTTGTTAATAATGATTATTTAATTATTAGATAGATAGATTATTGTAACTGGTTTGTCCGTAATAATTAAATTAAAAATAAATAAGAAAATCGGGCATAGTGACACCAGACTTCTACTCTGTAGATGAGCAATGAAGTTATGGCATAGGTGAAATAAAACTAATAGGTATTCAATAAATAATGAGAACCTCTATGACTTCTCTCTAATTATCTCACGACGTATAAAGAGTGAGGATAAATGAGTGTTTTTAAAGTGCGTGTATAACTGATTAGGTGATAACAAGTATTGTGTGTATGGGGTATATGGTGTGTGAATGGCTTTGGGCGAGAATCCTAGAGTTGATGGTGTGTAGGTGGTGTTATGTAATTGAATATGTCTTATCCGCTCACGCGATGCGCTCATTCTACCGCAAAATGGCGGCTATTTGGTTTCGCAAATTAGAAAAAAATTCAGTTTAAATACAAGTTTTTAAAAATAAAAATTATTATTCTGCATTGCTAAATAAATACCCTCTGTACTACAACAAAAATATCTCAAATAAAATGCAGTAATACACCGCAAATCCTGCACTTCAAAAGCACTAATGAAATTTTTGGTGTACTTGGGTAAATATGATAATATTCCGTTTGAGTGGTTCTAATGTTTACCATGAAATTACTCCTTAAAGTATGGTTTATAAACATTTATATTGAGGGTAAACTTAAAAAAAGCAAACTTACGGTATGTTTTCAATAAATAAACACCGACATCACCAGCCCAAACAATAACACACACGATTGTCGTGACGTATTTTTGAAGTTGTTTATTTTTTTTAAATGACAGACCAAGGCATTAAAAATTTAATGGTTTGCTAGAGTAGTTACCGAAATAGCAATTAGTATTAGTTCTTTTACCTGTTATAACTTCGATATCTGATAAATCGGTATAAAATCATCACCGGCACCTCTAGGTGTGGTATGCTTCCAGAGACGCATGAATCGCGTGAGCGGCTATAAATTTATACATGGTCGACTGCCGTAAGTTATAAGTAGTGTTGGATCATGGAAAAATTTCCATTTTGTAAATATCATATTTTTCAGAAAATTTTTCGAATATTTTTCCAATGTGTTTCCTTTAATTTTCCACATTTGACATTGACACCTGTCAAAAGTTAAGTTTTTTTCGCTATTGTAAAATCATTTCAAATCTCGTTTTTCTCTAAGTGGCTTTTAACTATACAAGTTTATTTTATAATTAACGCTAAACAAACTTTCAAAAGATATTTCTGAATGTACAACGTAATATGAGCCTTCGAAATTATATTTTTTCGGGATTTTTTCCAGAAAAATGTCCACTATTTGAAATTGTTCGGAGAATTACCGAACAGTAGTCGTAACTAACCAAGTAACAAAATACTAGGAGTTATTTATTGTTTTTCATTTCTGTGTTACAGCCACGTCCACAAATGGGCGTGTACTTAATGCAATATGTTATAAATTTGTAATTGATCGAATGCCGTAAGTCGTAACTGCGCAACTAACAAAAGACTCAATTTAAACCGAGCATGCATTCTATCTAAACCCAAACGTGTGCGTTTCGTAAAAAAAAGGATGAATTGCGTCGAACGTTCCCGTTTTCCTGATAAGGGGAACGGCAATGTATTTGCCCCGCATGCTGTTAAGGGTACAGAGGGGTTTGGAACCCCGCCAGCGTTGGAAATCTTTAAGTTTTAGCGCTTTACCCGAATTTGTAAGTCGGATTTCGAAGGCTTAGTGCCTTCTACTTTATACAGAAGTTAAATAGTTTCACAAGTTATGCTGTCGTTTAAGATATTGCGGGCGGTGTTGACATTTTAGACACGAAATATAAAATAAAGGAGACGCGATTGTTCTAACAACAATAAAGTGCCACAACCAAACCAATAAACAATAATTATAACTTTTTTATTAAAAGAAAACCGACATTAAACGTTTTTGGAATTACATCTATTTGCGAAGTTTTATTGAAATCGGTTACAGGAAACTGCGCGAAATAGGATTCATTCCCTAGTTTGCCACCCTTAGAGGTGGATTATTTTCTTCAAATCTAAATGGGATCAATAGTGAGCTACCCTCTTTCCAACAAAAAAGAATCGTCGAAATAAAAAAATAGAGTTCAATTCAGAACTTCGTCCTTTAGTCGTTTAAAAACTATAAATATTTACATTTGACACACATTCCATTGTAATAAAAATTTATATTAACATATCCAACCAAATTATAAGTGTAGATAAAATTACGATTTTCAATAAACGGCTGCAATACGCATACGAAGCGATGGAGGGTGAAGAAAGATGCTTGGAGTCTCCAAATGTTCAACGGCGTTTATTGACGTAGTTGTATCGCAGACGTAATCGCACTCATTATCGATGTCAGCTCACCGTCGCACCCGGTGGAAGCGGCAGCCGGCGATCGATGACAAAGAACGACGACTCTATGAGTTTTCATCCAAGTATCCCACCCGGTGGAAGTACTGGAGTACCACTCAAAGGTCGTATGATTCGAGCCGCTGATGGTCTTAACCTTATGGGTTAACCATGTGGCTCGATACAAAACAATTTTCTTTAACAGCTTATATGGTAATTTAGTGAACAGTTCGATAGCGCGTTCTATTTTGATCCCAACGCCATCTAGTGGCAGGGCGAGGTTACTAATATTTCTTGGTACACGACTCCAAAAGTTTATTGTAACATAATCTCAGTGCAGAGTATTAAAAAAACTGACTTCAAAAGTTCGTGGAGTTACGTGTATTTGACAAGTTTTATTGAAATCAGTGACCGGGGTGTGCACGAAATCGGATTCATCCCCTAGTCTGCCACCCTTATAGGAATATTTTCTTCAAATTTAAATGGGACCAATGTTGAGGTACCCTGTTTCCGACAAAAAAGAAACATTACAATCGATTCATAAATGCCGCCGGAGTTATCGCGTAACATACATACAACAAAAAAGCAGTCGAATTTGGAACCTCCTCCTTTTTTTGAAGTCGGTTAAAAACTAGGTCTCAAAGTAGGAAATTCCGTGTATTCTCAGTTAAAAGGTCGGTAGTTCGGATCGGTTAAAGAGTTCTTTTTTTATACTATCAAGGGACGGGGCGAACAAGTCATGCGCCTGATGGTCAGCTACACGCCTGTCCATATCACTAGTGTACTAGTGCCACTAGGAGCTTTGACACATCCTTGATTTTTAAAACAGACAGACATGACATTAACTATGAACATATTAATGATACCCACTCTAAGGTAGTTTATTGGTTTAATGCTAACAATTTATTGCTTAATGCCAAGAAGACAAAATGTGTTAAATTTGAATTACCTAACGTAAAATCGACTAGTCCAAGGATAGAAATAAACGGAGAAAAGTTAGACTTTGTTAATAAAGCAGTCTTCTTGGGAGTGACCTTAGATAGTAAACTT
>NW_020653945.1:1241925-1289874 GCF_003589595.1 Hyposmocoma kahamanoa
TTTTTTTTTTTTTTTTTTTTTTTTTTTATTGTGACTCGGCAAAATGACTGCACCGCGCCTGATGGAAAGTGCGAATACAGTCCAGAGATGAGAGTAACGGATGGAAAACACAAATATCTTCACTCCGTCACTATCATTTTGCCGGTCTGGCCAAATGCTTCTTCACACTACGTTTGAAGGACCCGATGTTATAGAGGGGAGGGAATACATGCGCCGGGAGTTGGTTCCACAATTTGATGGTTCGGCATAAAAACGAATTGCCAAACTTTTTAGTGCGGGACGGTATTGAACTGACCGTCCAACTGTGGCAACGCAGTCCGGCACGGGTGGTCCGCTGATGGAAAGGAGAGGAAGGGACAAGGTTGAATAACTCTTCAGAGCACTCACCGTGGTACAGACGATAGAATACGCTAAGAGACGCTATATCTCTGCGAAGCTGTAACGACTCCGCATGCTCAGTTACATGAGGATCGTTGACAACACGGAAGGCGTAGCGCTGCAGTCCATCTAGGGCATCGAGCAAGTACTTGGCAGAGCCGTCCCAAAGGTGCGAACAGTACTCCATGCTGCTTCGGACCTGAGCTTTATACAACAGGTATCGCAGCTCTGGAGTAAAAAATCGGTGCACCTTGTTCAGGATGCCAAGCTTGCGCGACGCGGTACAGATGACGCTCTCGATGTAATCTTTGTTGCTCATGTCCTTCCGGATGCTCATCCCCAGTAGACTGAGCCTGTCCTGCAGCGTCAGCGTTGTACCCTGAAGATGGGGAAGTGGAAGGAATGGGGATTTTTTGGAGCTGAACGCGCATACCTGGGTTTTCTTGGCGTTGAACTCAACCAAGTTTCGGGAGCCCCACGACGATATATGCTCCAAAACATGGTTGAGCTCAGCGACAAGTTTTTCCCGGTTTCTCTCAGGGTCCTCCCGGGTGCTTGACGATTGCTTATAATAGCAACCGTGCACTGTGCTATCATCTGCATAGCAATGAATGTTGCCAAAAGGCAACAAGTCATTGATATGCAGAAGGAACAGCGTGGGCGACAGCACTGAGCCCTGTGGCACCCCAGCATTAACTGTCACGAGCCGCGAAGTGCCTCCGTCAACAAGGACACGCAATCTTCGCTCGCGCAGAAAGCCGGAGATCCACTCACAAAGGCGGCCGGGAAGACCATATGCCGGAAGCTTGGAGAGGAGACCACGGTGCCAGACCCGATCAAAGGCCTTAGCAATATCCAGACTTATCGCTAAGGTTTCGCCCTGTTTGTCGATAGCTTCACCCCAGAGATGCATTAGATACGCTAGAACGTCACCCGTTGATCGGTTCGGCCGAAACCCATACTGCCGATCATTAAGAATGGAGTGACGTTCCAGGTGCCGGATTATCTGGATATTTAGAATCCGCTCCATCACTTTGCAGAGCACTGAAGTGACAGCTATTGGGCGATAGTTTGTCGGATCAGACCGATCTCCTTTCTTGGGGATAGGTTGCACGTTGGCCTCCCTCCAAGCTAGGGGCACGTTACCAGATTGGTATGAGAGGCGGTATAAGCGCGTCAGTACGGGAGACAACTCCGCCGCACACCTTTTAAGGACGATAGGAGGTATCCCATCCGGACCATAGGCTTTCCGCACGTCAAGAGTCTGCAATTCCTTGCGGACATCACATTGTCTGATAACTATATCAGGCATTGTGACTCCGCAGTGGGGAATTGACGGCGGTTGCGCATCTTGGTCGTGAATGCGCGAGTTAGCCCCAAAAAGGTCGGCCAATAAATTGGCTTTCTCTTCGGGGCCATAGGCCAAAAATCCATCGGGATACCTCAAAGGCGGCAGCGACGAACGACAAAAATTGGACTGCACGGCTTTGGCCAGGCTCCAGTAGGCACGGCTACCGGTGGGATGGGCTACCAGCTTCTGGCCAATCCGTGAAACGCGCTGGGCATCCGCTCTTATGTAAGCCCTCCTGCAAGACTTGGTTGCTTTGTTATAGGCTGCTTTAAGGGACGCAAGGTCGGGATCCTTTGTTACACGACCCCTGATCCAACCACGATATGCAGCCTGTTTCTCACTAACAGCGTCCATGCATTCGCGATTGAACCAAGGGCGTCCTCTGCGATTGGCGATGACACTGGAAGACGGTATGTAGTAATCCATAGCCGTTCCAATCTCATCGACAACAGCATCGGCAGCTGCTGAGGCATCCTTTCCCGCAAAGCAGTGCTGCAACCAAGGGATGGACGCAAAGTAGTCGCGCATACCATCCCAATCCGCCGACGAGTAGTGCCAAATGCGACGAGTGACCTCCTTCAGCTTAGTTGGAGGCATTTGGGAAACCTTACACCCAACCAAACAGTGATCAGAACTTCCCAGGGGGGCGCTGACTGATACTGTATAGTAGGTAGGGTGACTCGCGAGCAGAAGGTCAAGCAAAGAGGGTGCATGATCCGATATGTCTGGAACCCGGGTGGGCTGGGTTACCAGTTGGGTCAAGTCATGCGTGAGAGCGAAAGCGTGGGCAGTTCTTCCTGCATGGTCAGTCTTGAGGGAACTTAACCATGATTCATGGTGAGCATTAAAGTCCCCCAACACGACCATCTCCGCAGATGGGAACTGCGCCTGCGCGTCAAGAGTCGCCTGGCTCAGTTGGTCAAAGAGCCTAGTTGTCTCCGCATCCCCACTGTGGGATCTATATAAGCACGCGAAGACTCTAGCTGAACAACTAGATTCTACGAGCACCCACATAGTGGAAAAGGAGGGGTCCTCCAGGCAGCGCAGACGGCGACAGCACACATCCGAACGAATATATACACATACCCCGGCTTTGGCCTGAAAGTTTTCCTCAAGCGAGTAGCCGGGGTAGTTCAAGTAACTCATATCATTCGGACGGCGGATCTGCGTCTCCGTCAGGAAAAGCAGGGCAGGCCGGGCTGTCTCGAGGTGATGGTGGACAGCTTTGAGGTTGGAGTGGAGTCCGCGGATGTTAGCGAACTCAATAATAAACGCGGTGGGGGGATTAGGCACCGCTGAACGATCTGCATTCTTATGTTGCGCTGTCATGGTGGGTAAGAAGGACGGTAGTGTGAAGAGGTGAAGCCTTCGGCACCGCACCGAAGAAGAAAAACGAGGGGAACTGCAATACATGCCATTGATCTTTTGAAGGATAGCCGGCTGACCCGCCGAACGGAAGGGCCCCCGTACCCCCCCGGGATATGCCGCCGGAATATGGATTCCGGTCACTAACCGGCACGACGACCTACCCCAAGATTATGCGCGGCATGGTGGGGCAGCCTCTAGGGGTAGTTAGTCCCTATTGGGCCCCTGTACTGTACCGCGGGCGGCCAGCGGACAACCGTTTCTACGGGTCTCCCTGGGCGGCAGGTCAACTAGATATCCCCCAACAAGTGACATGGCGAATATCCGCCTCAGTCCTCCCAGATACCGCGCCGAAAACTCCACGTGCACTGGATGTACACCAACTGATCCCTGAACGCGATTCGCAAAAGCGTTTCACTGTGGAGGGTTTTCCGCCGTGTGTACTGTGGTCGCTATCCAGTCGGCACAAAGCCTACCACAACGCTAAGCAGATGGACACTTGTGACGCCCTCGGTCGCCTCTTACGACCCCCACGGGCATGTATGGGGAGGCGACAATGTATTCTTAAGCCGTCGCCCCACGGCTTAGTAATTAAAAGTAATTACAACATTTGAAGATGGAACCCTTTGGCTGTAGAATACAGTTTGTTTCATCTGACTGTCACTTGTTTTTACATTGTGGTGTCATTTTAGAAATTGGTTGTCTACATCACCAAGTATTTAACTCGTGAAAATTTTCGTAGTATGATTTTCTACGACTTTAAGTGTAATTTAACAGCTCAGCGGAGCTTCGCTTCGCTTGAAACTGCTTTTGGCGGTGAAGCACCATGCAAGACGAATATTTATAGCTGGTTTGCAGAATTCAAACGCGGTCATCTGAATCTCAGTGACGAATTTCGTGATGGCCGCCCGTCCACTGCTGTGAACAACAAAAACATCGATGCTGTGCGTGGTATGATCAAAACAGACAGGCATGTGACATACCATGAGATTCGGGCATCTTTAGGTATAGACATGCGTCAAATATAATCAATACTACACAAACATTTGGGTGTGAAAAGCTGTGCTCTCGGTGCATCCCACACAATTTCAACCGAGCCTCAAAAAACGGATCGCGTCACTTGGTGCAATGCCATGCTTACCAGATTCAACGAACGGACGTCAAATTTGGTGTGGGACATAGTAACAGGTGACGAAACATAGATTTATAGTTATGATCCCGAAACAAAGCAGCAATCAAGCGTATGGGTCTTTTGAGATGAGCCTAAACAAAACCAAAGTGGCGCGCGTGCAAAGAGCCTCTAAGCGGATGATTCTTCTTTTTTTAATAAAACTGGATACGTGGCTAGTGTTGCTTTGGAGAATCGTTGTACCGTGAATAGTAATTGGTATACGACCATTTGTTTGCCGGAAGTTATTGATAAACTCCGTAAAAATATCCGTAAACTTTGTATTATCTTGCACCACGATAATGCCAGTTCTCACACGGCCAGACAGACAAATGAATTTTTTGAAGGTGAATAACGTTCACCTTATGAGTCATCCCGCGTACAGTCCCGATCTGGCACTTTGTGACTTTTTTTTCTAGGGTCGGCAGACTAAAGCACGTCAAAAAAGTGCTTAATATGTTAATACATAATTATGTATTTTTTGTGTTGTTTTTAGTGTTGGAAGTTAAATAACCTCGAGAATAAAGTTCGAAATTTATGAAGTAACAAATGAATTTGACTTTTGTGCTTTAACCAGTAGATGTATTAATTTAAATGAATGATGTTGGATTTTGACTTATGTGCTTTAGTCTGCCGATCCTAGAGTTATGTTCAAAAATTAAGAACCAGTTACGAAGAGTATGAAAAATATGTTTCAGAGATTGTCACGGAGGCGTGGCATAAATGTTTTCAAAATTCGTTCATTCGTATCAAAAAGGTGCGTTAACGCTATAGGAGAATATTTTGAGAAGTAATAAATTCATTCCTGATCATTTATAGTATTTTTTCTTATTCATTCCGGAAACTTATAGCGCGTTCGACGTAAACAATTTTGTGTCACTAAAAATCGATATTTGTTAGTATTTTTAAATAAATTATTGATCTATGTCATTTTAGTTATTTTCGAATCCATGTTTTTTTTGTAATATCACGTGACGGGACGACCAAGTGGTACTACGGCTGATGGTAAGCAACACACCTGTCCATAACAATTGCAGTGCCACTGCGCGCGTCACCCTTATCCTTCAAAACCGGAACGCAGTAATGCTCACATTACTGCTTGGTGGCAGAAAAAGGGCAATGTAGCAGTACTTCCCTGGACGAACTGTTTCACAAGGTCTACTGCTACTAAACTTGCGATACTATACTTAAAATATGAATATCAATTTACTTGCCTGTCCAAGAGACAATGAGATGTGGTAGAAGTCAAAGCTCGCTTAGGAAGCAAGTCGCAAATTTGTCTTTACTTAGTTTGCAACTAATTTTATTGAACGGTCTGCCAGTCTGCGGAGCTTTTTTGACACATTACCTTCGAATAGGGTTACCACAAGTCTTGTTAACCAGGGTTATTTTTAAAATATTAATAACCTCACAGGGCTGTATTAGGAACATCATAAACAACAACTTTTGTTCAATGATTTTCCATAATTTATCAGATTTTACTTTTATACAAAAATAAATAGATATACTAATGCTATGCTATCTCTTTTGGGTTACGATGGCACGCAGTAGTTAAACAAAGTCAATAACATGTTTATGTTTTCAACGTCGAAATGCATTATATCCGCTCACGGGATGCGCTCCTCCTACCGCAAAATGGCGGCTATTTGGTTTCGCAAATTAGAAAAGCATTCAGTTTAAATACAAGTTTTTATAAATAAAAATTATTATTCTGCATTGCTAAATAAATACCCTACGTACTACCAACAAAAACATCTCAAATAAAATGCAGTAATACACCGCAAATCCTGCACTTAAAAAGCACTAATGAAATTTTTGGTGTACTTGGATAAATATGATAATATTCCGTATGAGTGGTTGTAACGTTTACCATGAAATTTTTCCTTAAAGTATAGTTTATAAACATTTATATTCAGGGTAAACTTAAAAAATGCTACTTACGGTATGTTTTCAATAAATAAACACCGAAATCACCAGCCCAAACAATAACACACACGATTGTCGTGACGTATTTTTGAAGTTGTTTATTTTTTTTAAATGACAGACCCAGGCATTAAAAACTTAATGGTTTGCTAGAGTAGTTACCGAAATAGCAATTAATATTAGTTCTTTTACCTGTTATAACTTCGATATCCGATAAATCGGTATAAAATCATCACCGGCACCTCTAGGTGTGGTATGCGTCTACGGCTGCATGTATCGCGTGAGCGGCTAAACATATAACGTCTTATTTATATTTGTCAATATAACATGTCCTTTGGTTTCTATCAAATACAATTCAAAATCAAATTCAAAATAATCTTTATTTCATAGGTAAGCTTTATTACACTTGAAATCGTCACAATAGTTAAACTCTACCGCTCATTCGTAAGGCAGATTCCCCTGAGAAGAATGAGCAAGAAACTCTAGGGGTTGCTCTTTGTAAATATCATTAACAATATTTTTTTTTTATTTGAAACATCAGAGATCGAGACTACCTCCATGAGCTAAACGGGTTAGTACCAAGGATTTTTGTCATCCAAGTACGCAGAAGTTGTATAATAACCTTTAAACCCGTTTTAAACCTCGTGAAAGGCAAACTTTGTATACACATTGCCGCTTAAATGAATTTGTGGCTTTCTGAAGAAGTCTATCAAGAACAGCTAGTTTATTTTCATTCCTCGTATTAATGTTATGTCTGTGACTATTTTTCATAAAGAAATTACTATTCATTTTAACATAAATTACATTTTCATAAATGTACTGTGAGGCTAGTGTAAGAACGATAATTTCCTTAAACTTATCTCTCAAAGATACTTTGGGGCCCAGATTGTAAATTACCCTAAGTGCATGTTTCTGCAGGACAAAGATTCTATTCATATCGGCGGCATTACCCCAAAGCAAAATGCCGTATGTCATTAAACTGTGAAGTAGCTGAAGTAAACAAATCTAGCGGTTTCGACGTCCGATAGTTAGTGAGCATAAATAATACAGTATAATATCATTGGTTTCTATAGTCTAAGGTAATTTAATCAGCACCCTTACCCTTCAAAACCGGGACATAGTAATGCTGACATTACTGCTTGGCGGTAAAAACAGGTAAGGTGGTAGTACTTCCCTCGACGAATTCTTTCACAGGGATCTCTATTGCTACTAAAATAACTTTTGTTAAAAAATTTTGTACTGAAATTATACCTATCTAAATTATATAATAAAGGGTTATCTTTAGAATATTAAGAACCTCTCAGGTTTATACTATTAACTGTATAATAATAAATTAAATTTTTAATTGAATTGATATTTAATTATTTTTTGTGAAATTACTCCACTTGTATGTTATAATTATTAATACAAAGATCATTACATCATCAAGATTAGTACAAAAATAATTAATTGAATATCAATTCAATAAAAATTTAAATAAGGCAGGGCAGGGCTGGTAGCTATAAAGTTACCTAACTGGGTGACGAAATACTTTCATAGATTTCTCATAGATGGCGCTACGGATAAAAAGTCGTTGAAAACCAAATACAAAGATCCGATAAACAAGCACATGGAAGAATTCGGGATGTCCGGGGATTCGTTTCGTGGCTTAGTCGGTTCGACTCCGGTCGGAAGTGTTCAATTAAACTAGTGGAGTAATTTCATAAAAACAATTAAATATCAATTCAATAAAAATTTAAATAGCGAATTTACTTATTGTTTTTTAAATTAATTAATATATAAAAAGCAACTCACCTAAAAATACCTTGCAGTTGACCGGCGATCTCAAAGTCTTTTATCGTAAACAGTTTTTCATCGCAAATATATTTTCGTATCGCCAATGCCCAAGCGTCATGGCAATTCATAAATTTGCGATTGACGGTATACGACTAATGCAATGAACGATGGGTAGAATGAAATGGAATGAAAGGAATTTGGGTATAATTGATACGAGCGATGCTTCAAACCTATAATGATTGTTGTCAACAAAACTGACATTTCTGAGAAGTACAAAGAAAGACACATTTATTTGGCTATTACAAACAAAGCATACAAAGTAGCATACAAAGTATCTAAATTAAATTAAAAACAAAAAATACAATATATATGACAATAGCCGAAAAGCCTAGTCAGCTCAGTTTAATGTTGGGCAGAGCCACAGCGTTCTTTTGCAGCTGGAGCCTGAGAGGTAGTAGTAGTCGAGACCACGACTGCATGAAGTTGATAACGATTTCACGCATTAACTGCAGTTGAAGTCTCGGAAAATGACTTGTTCTTAACAGACAAAAAAAATATAAAAAAAGTAATTATGTAAGTTTTAAAACGTAATAAAAAAAAGGAACATGTTCTTTCATTTAACTGTCGCCGTATAGACCCCTGAATTTGGTTAAAAGCTAATTTTTTAACCGACTTCAAAAAAGGAGGAGGTTCTCAATTCGACTGTATGTTCTTTTTTTTTGTATGTATGTTACGCGATAACTCCAGTGTTTGTGAACCGATTTACATGATTCTTTTTTTGTTGGAAAGGGGGTACTTCCATAGTGGTCCCATTTTATTTTGAAGAAAATCATCCACCTCGAAGGGTGGCTGTTCACGCATGAAAATTCACTTTTATAAATAGCGCCTAACTTTAATTTAGGAGCAATTACTTTAATGGTTGATTTTGCTATTCTAATAAAACAACGCGGCGTAGTGCAGAGAGAGAACTAACTCGTTTATTTTAAAAATATACCACCAAGCCATCACAGATGGCAGCACATGTACAAACGGTGCACAGATAATAACATTTTAGATATTACTTTTCTACACCCCTACTATATCTAACAATGTTATACTGATAAAAAATACTATTCTAAACAACTATTCTTAAACATAAATATGCTGAACCCCCAACTTATCCAATAAATAATAATGCTTATTAGAGCACAAGCTCTTCGTAAGTAAGTCAGCTGGCATCTCAGCTGATGGCAAATATTTAACATTCACAATATTATTAGTTACACAGTCTACAAAAATGATAACGGATATCAATGTGTTTGGTTCTTTTATGAAAAATTGGATTTTGAGTCAACTTTAATGCACTCTGGTTATCATTAAATAATTCAATAGTGTACTTTTTATTAGTCATTTCAAACTGTAAGTTTCCCAAATAAAGAGATTCTTTACAGGCTTCAGCTAACGCCATGTATTCGGCTTCACTGCTTGATAAAGCCACGGTCTTTTGTTTCTTTGTCTCCCAGGAAATTACACAACCTGACAAAGTGAAACAGAAACCGGTGTAGGATCTTCTATCAACAGTGTTCCCACCCCAATCAGCATCCACAAACCCTTCAATGACAGAGTTCCCATCTGCAGAAAATTTTAAGCCATGATGTTTGGTCAATTTTAAATATCGCAATATGCGTTTAACATATGAACAATGCTGTTTGGTATAGGAATTATTAAACTGACTTAAGAAGCTAACTGCGAATGCAATGTCTGGTCTGGTAAGAACCGCTAAATACATTAAAGAGCCTATCATTTGTTGATAAGGAAATAATAATTTATCTATATTATTCTCATCTTTAGATGCATGTAACTTAGTCTCCATTGGAGTTTGAACAGTTTTACATTGACTCATATTAAATTTAAGTAACAGCTGATCAATATAATCTTCCTGACTTATTGATATTGTTCTCTCCGATTTATTTACTTTTACATTTACTCCAAGACATTTCTTGATTTCACCTAAATCTTTAATTTTAAAATTATCAGATAAAACATCCTTTAAGTACTTGGTAGCTCTACTATCATTTGAAAAAATGAAGAAATCGTCTACATAAAGAGTAACAATTGTTTTTAACTTATCCTGTGTTTTCAAAAACATACATGGTTCTATCTTAGATTTAACAAAGCCAATTTTTAAAAGACATTCCTCTACTCTCTTGTACCATACTCTTGAAGACTGTTTTAGACCATACATAGATTTTTTTAATTTAAGAACTTGACCTTTTTCTACTGTCTCAGAAAAACCTTCAGGTATTTGTATATAAATATCTTCTTCAAGAATTCCGTACAGGAAAGCAGTTGTTACATCAAGATGTGTTATGTCAAGATTAAGTTGAACAGACAGAGCAAATAAAAGCCGCAATGTGGTATGCCTCACTACAGGGGAAAAAGTATCAGTATAGTCCACACCTTGTACTTGCGAAAAACCTTTCGCTACTAAACGCGCACGAAACCGAATGTTATTATCACAATCATATTTTTTACGTAACACCCACTTGCACTGCACAACTCTAACATCTTGAGGAGGATTGCTCAACTCCCATGCATCATTCTCTTTGAAACTTTGTAACTCTTCAGCCATGGCCATTTTCCACTGTTCCTTTTCAGGTCCGGCTAAAGCATCCTGAAGAGACAAACCTGTCACATCATCATATGTAGTCTCGCCAGCACAAAAATTTGAAAATGTAAACCTGTCTGGTTGCTTCCTCTCCCGTGTAGGTCTTTGAAGTGTGATCTGCGGGACATCTTCAGCTTCAGAATCACTAGGTTCATATGTCTCATCTAGAAATGTGTCCTGTGAGCTATCTGTGTTGTCAGATTCCGAGTTTGGTTCATCTATCTTAACTTCTTCTTCTCCCACTGAATCAAAACTCTGAGATGAAACTTCCATCTGACACTCAGATTTTGATTCCTGCTCTATTATGACCACATCTCTACTAGTCAATATTGTCTTTGTTTCTGGGTTATACAGCCTGTATCCCTTTGTGTTTTCTGAATATCCAAGGAGAATACATTTTTCTGACTTCTTGTCCCATTTCTTGCGCTTCTCTTTAGCTACATGGACCATTGCCGTACTACCGAAGATTCTGATATGACTTATGTCGGGTTGACAGCCAGTCCATATCTCATACGGTGTCTTATTACTCAATGCTGCAGCCACGCTGCGATTCTGTAGATATACTGCAGTGTTAGTGGCCTCACCCCAGAATTCTTTCCCTAGGTTGGCATCAAAGAGTAGGCACCTTGCCTTTTCAACGATAGTGCGATTAAATCGCTCACATAATCCATTCTGTTGTGGTGTGTATGGATTAGTTTTTTGATGTATTATGCCAGCACCTTTTAAATAGTTGTCAAACTCTTTATTGCAGTACTCTAGTCCATTGTCACTCCTTAATACTTTGATTGTCTTCTTAGTTTGATTTTCCACTTGGGCTTTGAATTCCTTGAAACACTTCAAAGCCTCATTCTTGTGTTTCAGAAAATAAACAAACACCATTCGACTACAATCATCAACAAACAACAAGAAGTATCTAGATCCTCCTATGGATACATTTTCCATAGGCCCACAGATATCTGTATGGACTATATCTAATAGGTCACTGCTTCTCTGGCTGGTACTCTTGAAAGGTAACCGACACTGTTTGCCTTCACAACATGTGGCACATGAAGACTTGCCAATATTAACTTTTTCATCAAAAGACATACCCTGTACCGCAGTCTTCATCTGATTCAGGTAGTCTTTATTAATGTGTCCTAATCTGCGATGCCATGTAACACCTGATACAACTGATGCAGCCAAATGTTCCTGGTTTTGTAAGTTTACTTTGTACACTCCATTTTCTAGTAATGCTGTAGCTACCAACTCATTATTTTTGTTATATATTGAGCAGCTACTATCAGAAAAAGACACCTTGTTTCCTTTCCTTATGAGTTGGCTGACTGATAACAAGTTAGTCGCCAGACTTGGAACACAATAAACGTCTTCAACCGTAATGTCGTAATCAATATCACCAGCTGTAGTTGTAATCTTCACATCGCCAGAACACAAAACTGACAACTTTTCACTGTTCGCAACGATAATTTCTTGTTTTTGATCATAAGACGCATTCTTAACCCAACTTTCATTTGCCGTAAGGTGTACACTGGCTCCAGAGTCAATATACCATGCATTTTTATTGAAATTCCCGCTCAGGAACACAGCACTAAATGCATTAGACTGCATTCGAGATTAATTCGAGATAAGGTTCCGTCATGTATTTCCAAACGATATTGTTAAGGCCTTTAAGTCTATAAATATAAAAAATACTGCTGATCTTGATGGTCTTTCAGTCAGAGTAATTAGTTCTATAGTTGATTGTATTGCGCCTTACTTAGCCTGTGTCTTTAATAAATGTGTTGATGATGGTGTCTTTCCTGACCTCATGAAGCAAAGTAAAGTTATTCCACTTTTCAAATCTGGTAGTATTTCTGACCCCACCAATTTCAGACCTATATCAATACTACCAACTCTCAGTAAAATATTTGAAAAAATTATTCTAAATCAGATGTGTGCACATTTTTATAGTAATAATTTAATGTCTCCTAAACAATTTGGTTTCACTCGGGGTCGCTCTACAACCGACGCTGGTGTAGAGTTGATTAATCATATATTTGATGCATGGGAAGTCTCACATGATGCTATTGGTGTATTCTGTGACCTTTCCAAGGCTTTTGATTGTGTGCACCATGATACACTGGTCAGGAAACTTCGCCATTATGGTGTGGCGGGACGTGATCTCGACCTTCTTAAATCGTATTTGCGTGGTAGGGTACAGAGGGTCGATGTTAACGGTACGAGATCGTCAGGGTCTGTAATTAGCATGGGTGTCCCTCAAGGTTCAATTCTAGGCCCATTTTTGTTTTTAGTTTATATTAATGATTTACCTAGCCTTATGGAGGGTATAAAACATGAGATAGTATTGTTTGCTGATGATACTTCCTTATTATTTAAAGTTAAAAGGCACCAATGTTCCTATGACGATGTGAACAATGCTATATCTAAAGTAGTTGATTGGTTTGCTGTTAATAACCTACTTCTTAATGAGAAAAAAACAAATTGTGTGAAATTTACATTACCCAATGTTAGAGAGACGGTTACAAACATTGTAGTTAGAAACGAAAAATTGAATCTTGTGGATACAGTTGTATTTCTAGGTATAACGTTAGATGCTAAATTGCAATGGGGTCCCCATATAAGTAAGTTGTCAAAACGGCTCAGCTCTGCAGTGTACGCGATTAAAAAAATAAGGAAACTTTCAGACGTCGAAACCGCTAGATTGGTTTACTTCAGCTACTTTCACAGTCTAATGACATACGGCATTTTGCTTTGGGGTAATGCCGCCGATATCAATAGAATCTTTGTCCTGCAGAAACGTGCAGTTAGGGCAATTTACAATCTGGGCCCCAAAGTATCTTTGAGAGATAAGTTTAAGGAAATTAACATTCTTACACTAGCCTCACAATACATTTATGAAAATATAATTTATGTTAAAAGGAATAGTAATTTCTTTATGAAAAATAGTGACAGACATAACATTAATACGAGGAATAAAAATAAACTAGCTTTTCTTGATAGTCGTCTTCACAAAGTCAAACAATCATTTAAGGGGCAATGTATACGCTTCTATAACAAGATTCCGGTTGATATACAAAATTTGCCTTTCACGAGGTTTAAAACTATAGTGAAACAAAAACTTTATACTAAAGGTTATTATACAACTTCTGCGTACTTGGATGACAAAAATCCGTGGTAGTAACCCGTTTAGCTCATGGAGGTAGTCTCAATCTGATGTTTCAAATAAAAAAATATTGTAAATGTTATTTACAAAGAGCAACCCCTAGAGTTTCTTGCTCATTCTTCTCAGGGGAATCTGCCTTACGAATGAGCGGTAGAGTTTAACCATTGTGACGATTTCAAGTGTAATAATGCTTACCTATGAAATAAAGATTATTTTGATTTTGATTTTGATTTGCATGGGAAAGTGATTTGGCGGTATGTGGCAACAGAGTTTTTTGTATTCGCAGTAGTCGAGTGCCTGTGAATCATATCAAGTGTTAGGACGAACTGCCACTGCGCCCGTCACCCTGAGACATAAGTTGACAAGTCCCATGTGCCTGTATTTCACCAGTACCCGTACCCTTCACAATAATACTAACATTACTGCTTGGCGACAGAAATAGGCATGGTGGCAGTACTTCCCTAGCACAAGAACTGACCCTGAACTCTGTCACAAGGAGTTCTACTGTTTAGTAAACACACAAATTACTATGACACTGAAATCATCCTTAACTCATACGGTAAAAATTTCACAAATTGAACATATTTCCGTTTTTTCTGTGAAGAGCACAGAATTGTGGCAACCCTAGAATCATGTAGTTTAAAAGGCTGTCCGTTTCAGACAAGGAAACGTCTAGAGGAAATTTAAGAAGCTCCAGGGTAAAGTGCCCTATGAAATTTGACGCCGACATTGCAACTAAATAACTTAACTGTTCATTGTTTTGCAGGAAGTAAATTCGTCTTTTGTTATAATTTTGAATTATTTAAATATAGAATCGAAATAATTTTATTTCCCGTCACAATTGTGTTCTTTTTAAGTTATCAAGTTACGGGACGAACCAGTCGTGCATCTGGTAAGCGACACGCCTATACTTTTCAATCATCAAGATCCGATGGCCACTGACGCTGCGCTTGTCACCCTGAGACATAAAGTTGACAAGTCTCATGTGCCTGTAATTCCACCAGCACCCTTACTGTTCAACACCGGAACGCTAGTAATATTCACATTGCTGCGTGGCGGCAGAAATAGGCAAGGTCGCAGTACTTCCCTAGATGAACTCTTTTGAGCCTTGTTACTACTAAAACTTACGTTTTATTATGATATCGAATTATATATGTCGAATTTGACGACCGCGGGGGCTCAGCGGTATGCGTTGTGAGCATTGGGTGTGGAGATCTCAGGTTCTATTCCCGGTAGGATCAATTTGGGAAATTAACTTTTCTGAATTAGGTGTGGGTGGTTTGGGTATAGAGTGAATTGATTTTATTGCTTTGGTACTCATAGTACAGGGAATTTTTCATTTGAGACCAAACAATTGTGCTTGTTTGGCACATTACATTAATATTATTGATTAAGGAGGAAGGGAGGGAATATAAAATTCTTAACTCATTACAATCTATTTTTCTAATAGAACTTTCTATAAATAAGATAGATTATTATTTCATTTGTATGTTTTTGTTTTAGTTGTGATGTCATCTCGCGAGATGGCGCTAGCGGCGGGTGGTCGCGGCTAGGCGGCTTGCGGTCAGTCGCGCGCCGACCGCCCGATGGGAAAGACGTCCGGTGGACGCTCCGAAGGAGGGGTTCGCTCTCAGAGGATTTGTAATAGAAGGTAAATATTGATGAATTGATATGTATGAATTACCAGTCGCTAGGCAAAAGAACCTTATGTGCATTGAATATTTGACTACTAATTTAAGTATTCTAAAAAGTAAAAATACATTAACTCAACATAAACCTATGTTGCAGAAAACTGCTTTCAGATTGTAAACGTGGATTAAGTCTACGACATAATTATTTTTTATATGGTAGTTAATGTAAATGAAAAATAAACAGTTTTGTAGATCAAGGTGGACCGAATCGACGGTTGTTTACATTTAGAACAAATTCACGCAGATGAACTGGATCGGGCTATTTTTGATGCGACTACAATGGATGCGGTAATATTAAATAAATAATCAATCGCTATCGAAACGGAGTAATAAGCCATTACCAGGATATTTTAAATATCTTCTTACTGGCTGCCCAGTCAAAGCACACGTCAGAGTCTAAAAAGCATACGATCTGCTGAACATATAGACCTATTAACAATATGACACATTAAAATACGAAGAAATAATTGCCAAAAAATATTGCTATTTTACAGAGTCTCATAAATGTGTCATCTCTTTAACTTTTGAAATATAAAAAGATCAGTCTTGTTGTCCATTACGTGTGTAATCTAAAAATAACTGTAGTTAATTGTTGAATTGAGAAACACAAGAAGTGTATCACTGACCAGACGTTTGACCGACTTCCAAATTTACTTCTGATTCACAAATTATCATACAGACAAAGAAACGTGAAAACAAACTGCCACAGTTGTTTCGCCGTCAATCTCGGCGCCTAAGTACGTGGGAAGTGTCTGACACTGTAGACCATCTGTATTTGTTTGACATTCTCTTTTAAAGTCAAAGGAACATTGTATTTTATGCATTTGTTTGTTGATTTTCTTTCTTTTTAAGTATTTCTTTTATCTTTCAGTCCAATAGATCTTTTATAGGATTAAATTCCAGAGTTGCTCACGGTTGCGTGCTGGCGTACCCCATTTGCATGTTTACGTATTTTCCGTATGATATCTTAAAGTAATCTGGGGTAGTAAATCAGTCAACGGGGGTAACAAATGAATATTGCTTCTAATGACACGTGAGAATTTATTTAATTGGACATTAAACATACTTGAATTAGATGATAGGGCGCCAGTAGTACATTTGTCAGTGTTTGTTGGTCAATTTGGAAGGCTTCCAAGCTGTTCGTTATTTAACGCGTTTTGTTAAGTCTAACACACAATTACATTTGTATTTATTGTACTTTACATTTGTAAAAACAATTATCAGTTTTGTTACTACAAGATGAGTTTTTATTAAAATGCTTCATGGAGCATTCAAACCGTCTGACATCTCGAGGGAAGAATACAAAATGTCATACTGTGTTACAATCACATCCATTATGTGCTTTTTTAATAAGCCCAGCACTCATAGTTTTCATTGTGAACTATCTTTTAACAGCTGTCATATATGATTTTCCAGCTAGGAAGTCTATGTTCACAGTCGCCTCTTGTAACATCCTACACTTGTCTAAATTTATAATTTCTGATTGTGTAACGTTCAATATGCAGCAAGACACTGTACTTGTTTTCAGTTTTGTTGATCGATCTATCCGTTCATATACTTTTTTTGTAAATATTTCCTCGATGTTTGGGTTTCTTGCTCCAATATGAATTCGTCTCAACATACGTACACAAATCCGTCGGTTTCTCTCAAAATTGGGTTTAGTTCAGAGCACGTGGCAATCGCGGGCCGGCCGTCAGATCGGCGGTGTATTTGTTTCACGTTAATTGTTCCGTTTTTAACCGCCCCGTCGCCGACGCTGCCGCCTGCGCAGTGGCGCGAGTAGGTACGATCGGTAAGTTGAAGACCCTATTACTGTTTGTTATTTTGGGAACCGGTTGGTCATTCATTGAGAACGATATCTCATATAGTATAGTTTACTTTAAATTATTGCACAACATTAATTCAATTTTGTTTTATCAAGTATGTCATTGATAGCTTATGAGTACATACCCCTCTGTAATTTCATTTATAATAATTGTTTATTTAGTAACTGGAGTAAAAAAACAGTAATTGCAACAATTATTATTAATGACTTAATAATAATTGTAGATAAAGATTGTAAATTGTGAAAATGACGTTATACTCATTGGAAATTTTACAGTGGATTTTACTTTAACTGTGTTATGGTTTCTCCTGTAGCCCAGCCTTGGCTTTTTGGAAATCAAAGAGAAGACTCGGCCCACGTAAAATTTTTTATAAGAAGAGGTTAAAAAAAACAAAAAGAAAGGCCAATATTCGCATAAAATTCGACGGTTTACGAGCAGTTAATGAATCATAAGGTTTAAATGATTGAGATTTTACGACACACACGTCCTTTCTTTTCGAGAATTGTGATGGGAGTGACGACGGAACGAAGCAAAACAAGAATGACTATGAAATTGAATTAGAGTGCGATTGAAAAATTCAAAATTTTTTAAAATAAGTGGCCAGGAACCAGACTAGAGGCCGCATCGTCACTGTCCTATTTCATACTGGTTTTTAGTTTTATATACATGTTTTTTTTCTTAGAGAATCAGGCGTCGCCTGGGGCAGACGAGGGTGCGGGCGTAGCGGCGCTGCGGCGCGGGCTGCGTCGGCCGCGGCCGCGAGCGCGAGCGCAGGCGGCACTTGGCGCAGGCGCGAGCGCGCCGCGCAGCCGCGCAGGCCCATGGAGATCTTAACCAGCATCTATGCGTTGCTCTCCGGCGGGGTAACTATTTAAAACCTATGTATTTTACCTCATTAGGACTGAAGTTCAGTAAATTGGTTTTGCATATTAGAAAAAGAATAAAATTATGCTAAAATTGATAATTATATACTTTTTTCATAGCACCGCATTAAGGAAACCCTGTATCGCGGGTGCCATGGACATACACAAAGGAAACTACAAATAACACCCAAACTCATGAGATAAACAAACGTAGGCAATACAAATAATTTTCCGGGAATTGAATATGGGACCTTTGCGTGGCAGCCCAGCATGGTAACTGTTCGGCCACAAAGGCAAAGTAGAATAAAGTTTTTCACGACAAAGAAAAATATCAAAGTTTAATCTATTATGTATTGGCTATGTTTGATCTACAATCTTTTGCCATGTTACCGATAATTGTAGAATTTGCCTTTTATAAGAATTCCTGTGTTTGCTTATAAAATACAGCTCTAAGGGTCGTATTCTAGAACTCTACTCAATGCTCAAGTCAGGATTTGAGCAGACTTGAGTATGATTTCAAGCACTGGAAATACGACCCTAATGGCAAGTACTTGAGTATGATTTTCAGTGCTCACTGCAATACTCAAGTCCTGACTTGAGTATTGAGTAGAGTTCTGGAATACGACCCTAAGAGACGTTTGATAGTCGTCTTCACTCAAACAATTTAGTAAAGACCGAAAAAGTTAAAATCTGAAAGGGCTAAGTCGAATGAATGCGTTGGATGAGGTACAACACATCTCAATCTAACTGAAGTAGTTTTTGACCTGAGTATTAGGTTTGACATTATCATTATTTTCATATGAATTACGTATTATCGGCAAAACACTTTGTTTTTTTTTTTTGTTGTTTTGGCTTCTGTCCCACGGAGGACAATTCTGACAGTGTCCGGGTTGAAAGATACACGGTTTATATCATGATTGCCAGGAACGCACTCAAGCGACGATGATCGGTTGTATCGTCCTATGGACAAAGACAAAATACGAGGTTATTTGACTAACTACTTTGTAAACAAAACGTAAAAACATGCTGGTGACTTAATAAATGTTATATACCCCTTCGAAAACTTTCCCGCCTATTTTTAAAATGCGCGCTAAAATTGTATTTTTAAAATGACCACAGACAACACTACATTTTAAAAAGAAAAACTTCTTTTTATGCTTTAAGTTGGCTAGCTTGATCTCTGTGGTTCATTTAACGTTTGTCGTTTGAAGGGATGATGTAGATTTTTAGAGTACTTGATTTTTGAAGCAAGAATACTCTCTTAAACTTTTACTTTTGTGACGTATTCTGAACCAAGTATAGAAGTGTGAAGTGTTTTGTAATTATATTGTATATTACATTGAAGGCATAAAAGACCCAACTTTATTCCAAATGTAATTTCAAATATTTTACAAAATTTCAAATACATCATGTAATTACTTTATACGTTTCAAAAAAGTAATAGCACTGACATGTTAATTCGTTGCCTATAATTAAAATTCATACTTTAAAAATGAATACCCGGATATTTATTAATTACATTAACGAAAACTTGTTACCCATATACCTCATCTCTAGCAAATGCATTTTTCCGCTTATATCTCACAAATAAATATTGATTTGGTGTTATTTTTAATTTAATTAATGTATTTATTTAGACGCTTATAAAAATAATTAATGAAAAACGTAAATTAGTGCACGTCGTTACAAGCGATGATCCTAGATTATTTTTAAAAAAGGCAAAAACTGCACGGACTTTTTGTTCAAACCATTACAAACGGACGTAATTTACAATTTTGCGGGGAAAAAGCTAGTACTTAATATACTTCGATACAATATATTACAGTATGTATGTCTATGTTGTGACATAAATAAATAATTTCCATTGTATTTAGCAATACACTGTTTTGTAATTTAGTTTTTACTCAGCTGTTTAGTGTACTCCACAATGACATTGAAAGAGTGAGCACAGGTCTTTGTTTAAACGGACATAAATCAATTAGCATAATTAATTTTCGACTAATAATTAGCGTGGTACAGCGATAAATAAATTACGCTTTACATTGTCTAGGAAAAGAATTGTGCCAACAGGCGGCGTGTTTACTGAGCTAAATACAATTTGTATTTACAAAGAAAACGAATATTGTTTTGTCCCAGGAAATGAAGATTGTTATACTGGTTGTAATAAATTTTTAAATGAAACTATTTTGTACAAAAACAAACTAACATTTCGGGCTTTTCAAGTGCATAGTCACGGCTAACTGAGATGGTATTTATTAGTCATCAACCAGTTAAAAACCACCCTGTTTAGAACTATAATTACAAAAAATATTAATTTTGGTACCTGTAACATGTGCGCCGTTCGTAAAATTATCGGCGGCGGCGTCTGCTGGTTTTTATTTGGCGGACATTTTTCAGGTATTTAAAAACATTGTTTAAATCAACGGATCAAACAGAGATGCCATAGTCAATTAATATATTTGTTATTGGATATCTGCGATCAAGACGATCTAACATAGCTGTTAGAGTTGCTAAGCTAATGCTTAATTTATTGTGCAATTTGAATCCAAACTCAGTATTTCCACGGTGGTGCGGATTTTTACCAAAAACTTTTATCAGTTTTATTGCATAATAAGTCATTCACCGTCGGTCACTTTTAGCAGATTTTTTAGTTGGTTTTAATTGGCAGAGTGGCACTGAGTCGTTGTTTAAGAACACGGCATACCACTGTCTTGATTACTTTCGTCAAGTAAAAATATTCTGACAAAATAGCAGTAACAAATAATTTGCATCAATATTAGACATAACTGGTTGAAGACTGTACCACCTCAGTCAACCGTGACCATGGCACCTGTAAAGGGCCCGAAACGTCGGTTTGTTTGAAAAAACAAATATACGCGATTTAAATCCGGAAAAATAGTTTCATTTCCTATGAGTAACAAATAAATTATGTTACTATGTAAATCTAGTATGATATGATTAGGACAAGTGTATGTAGAGAGGACATAATTCATTTTAATTGGACGAATTTATTATATTAAAAACAAGTCTTGCATATACATGCACATGTCTAACATAGCATACAAAAATAAAATATATATTTTATTTTATTTTATTTATTGAAGGACATCCAACAGCATACAATTAGAGCTTAAAAATCTACTTTACATGACCAGTATATGATGCCAATTACAGGATATCACAGAAACATAAATTATAACATGACGTGACATAGTGTGCTTATGAGTTAATAAACAACAACAACAAAAATGTAAATGTTAGTTCAACATACATAACTATATTATAATTTATTATAACTAGGACTTTTATTTAAATGTATTAACTAAAAAATAAAAAAATAAAAAATAATAATAATAGTAATCAAAGTGTGAACGTGTTATAAATAAATACGTAAATAGAAGGTAAAATATCAATAGTTTATAACTTAAATGTACATAATAGGTTAGAACTCAAATAAAACAGCTTATGGTGAATAAATTACTTCTCTAATTCGTCGCTTAAATGAATATTTAGTGTATGCAATGATATCAATACAGCTGAAGAACTTATTGTACGTTATATAAACTAATATTTTTTGTAACTATGTTCAGAATAGGTTGGTTTGCATTAATATTAAACATACGTTGTTGATGACTAATAAATAACCAGTTATCGGAATTGAGGAAGTTAATTTAGCTATACTAAAGAATACGTATAACATAGACATTCCCTTCTACAAATTTAATGGCAGTAGAGGTCCTTGTGAAAGAGTTCGTCCAAGGAAAGAACTGCCACCTTACCTATTTCTGCCGCCAAGCAGTAACGTGAGCATTATTGAGTTTCGGTTTTAGAACTGTCAAGGTACTGGTGAAAATATAGGCACAAGAGACTTATCGACCTGTGTTGACGGGCGCAATGGCAGTGCCCCTCGGATCTTTGTGTTTTAAAACTCTGAGTGGCACTGCGACTGTTATGGACAGGCTTGTCGCTGACCAACAGGCGCACGACTTGGTCGTCCCGCCACTTGGTATTATAAAAAAAATCCGTAAAAACAGTTTCGTTTGCGAAGAAAACAAAAACTCGAAAAGTAATTAATTTGTAGACTATATACATTATACAAAATGATGCAGATTTATGTTGTTTAGAAATCTATCTAAGCGCATATTGTTATAAAAATACATATAGTCCGTAACTTTCAACTGAAAGCGTACTTTTGTTGCTCTATCAAGCAGCAAGGAGTAAACCCGAAGATCGACTCTGTAGCGTTCCGCCTCCACTGCGGTGCAACTACAGCCGCACTACTAGCGGCTAGCGCCGCACTCACCACGCGCCATCTAGTGGGCAACCCTATTGACTGCATTCACACTAGGTAAGCTCTTTTAAGCCACCGCCCTTTTAGTGCGTGAGCTCTTCACGTAGTTCCAACGTTATTTCATAGATGGCGCTATAAATAATTTGCGAGCGTAAGCGGGGAATGCGGGAAAGACCTTTTTTGTCTATTTTTTGTTGTTGTTTTAAAGCATTAAACGTGCACAACAATGTTTTAACTGCAGAATGTAAATGTAAAATGTAACAAGGAAGAAGTGATTGATTAGCTTGCGCGACTGGGGGTTGGCGCGTGGCCAAAATTAAGGCTTAGTCGGAGTCACTGCATAGGACTTGAATAGTATTAATCAGCGAAACTGCGCTTTAGATCTGCAGTTGCATCTGCAAGATTTGTTGTAGATTTATAATAATAATTAGGTTAATTTTTCATATATAGGACAGATATCACAGAGTACAAACAAAACAACAATATAGTACGGGATCTGAATTAGAACTATTTTGGTTAATAAATATAATAATTACCAGAGATAGTCATGGAAATTCGTATTCGGGTGCACTCAGAAATATTAATACTGCCGACAAGAATTAAAAATATGTTGTACTCTAAATTTAACGAAAAGTGAGAAAGTATGTAAAAATAATGAACTGAGTTTGTAGAAAGGTTTTTAAATTCAAATTTTCTTTACTTAAAACGCTAAACTTGAAACTTCATATTGTTTAATGGAGCATTCTAATTAACGGTTTTTGCTGCAACAAGGCATTTAAAATGGCTTCTTTTACTGAAATATACAGTTGTATTCTAGAGACATCGATTCAGTACAATGTATCAAAAAGTTCTTTATATTAGATTACATGCGGACAGTTTTCTTAAAATCTAAACGGCTATTGTTACCATTTAGGGACATCCCGGAAGACGTTCTGAACACGTACTGCTGGATCCACTCGACGTTTACGGTAGCGGGCGAGGCTGGGGCCTATCCTGGAGTGAGGGGAGCGGGTAATTCGCCGCGACGCTACGGGAAATACTACCAATGGGTCGCCTTCACTCTCTTCTTTCAGGTAAGTGGTACAATCGGTGCACTAAGATATCTGACCCCTTAACTTTCTATTTGATTCTGACTAGATCAGTGTGAGTCGTAAAATTAATAAGTATAACTTCCTTATTGCTTTATTAGGCTGCTAACAGATTTCACGTTAGCAGTTAATGCGTGAAATCGTAATTAACTTCACGCAACTGAGACCTCGACTGCATGCAGTCGAAACCATGTCCAAACAGACTTCATACAGCCGAGATCGACAGCATGCAGTTAATGCATGAAGTCGTTGTCAACTTCTTTAGTGAATGACGTTTTAAGAAGAATACTCTCAGAACCAAAAGGCCCTGTCCGACTTTAGACGATTCGGTATCTTGGGGCATCAACTGTATTTACGAAACTTGTGGGCCTAAAATATATTTTGTGCTCTTTTCTTTCATTCTCCATGTGCTCATATATCTTTAGGATCATGAGGAAGGTTTGTAGCCTATTATGAACAAGGGATCGATTCAGAACTTTACGATAACTCAGTTGTCGACCGATTTCTTTTTCATTTTTATTCACATCACCCGAATCGAACGTCAAATTGTCGTATTGGAAACCGAACCGTCATGACGTCACACCCGTATGATTATTTCTTTTAATGCAAAACTAATGCATTTCTATATTTTATCAAACGATTCGGTTAAAATATCGAATTAAATTCTGAATCGGGGTCCAGGTCACCTAGGATATTGGTTTCGGCCAGGTAAGTGCTTCGACGCAAGACCTTTTGATGCGTAAACGCAGTGTGCATCGCAGAGGCCATATAAAATTGGACGACGTAAGCTATATCGCCTTTAAGAGTCTGACGGAATTTATGGGGCAATTGGTTTCGTAGACTGAAGCCTACATTGAACTCAGCAGGTTTGTCTAACGACTATATTGTAGGTTATAGAGTTGCGGCAAACACTTCATCACTAGTGAAATATCAATAGGTCTAGTCATGTTCTTAGGAGATTTGTTGTAGGTGAAGACGGGTAAAAGAAGCTGTATATTGGTATGGAAAAAGCGGGTATTTCGGGATGTATAGTTATTTTCTGAAAGCAACTGTTCGTGTTTTGTCGTAGTTTAATCTTAGTCGATGTTAACATTTTACAATGTCATTTCATAGCGAAGTCTATGCCATAATCTCATAATATAAAAATATAATTTTATAATTATTATGATTTCGTTTAACGATAAACTATAAGTTTTTACAATGAAATTCTAAGTGTAAGACTTACATTAAAAGTATTTTAATTGAATTGAAGTCATATTACAAAATTGAGGACTTCGTGTTAGATAAAGATGTATGGAACGACGACTTAACTCCAGATTCCATACAAATTTGATTCAAAGTGTATTCCATAGCATTTAAGTTTATTTAAAAAGTGCAATCCCTAAAGTTTCTTGTTCGTTCTTCTCAGCGAAGTCAGTACAGTGAATGAGCAATGACTTAAAAAATTACGTTTTCAAATAAAATAAATAATAAATAAATAGTAAATTTATTTTACTTAAGAATTAAAAATTTTTTTAGTTTGATTTATTTATTATACATTCTAATTAAATAATAAACATTTAACATGTTTACTTTTAATTCTATTAATTTAAGGAGTTTCAAAATGGCCACCGTAAAGATATAACGATTTCCCGCGAAAAAATGTTGGAAAATAAGATTATTGAAGAAAAATTACAATCTAAGATCTGGCAGTATGCCCAATTAGACGCTTTAGCCAATCCCGAAGGACAAAAAATTTTACTATAGTTCTCTTTTACTCTATTGAATGTCAAATGAAATAACTTTGATATTGGTTCTTCGCGTCCATTTACTACTTATTTACCTTGGCCTTGGCACAAAGTAGTGAAGTGCCATAAAAATAAATCTAACAAAACACACGTGCACTACCTAGTGCACGTGTCATAGAAGTTTTTATCGGAACCTCAATTCATCCAAATTACTATTATAAACGCGAAAGTTACCGTGTCTGCTACGTTTTCACGGTTCAACGCTGAACCAAATTTGATAAATTTTGGTATAGGGATAGATGGGAACTAGGAGAAGGACATAGCCTACTGTTTGTTACAAAAATCAATCTTAAATGGGGTGAAAAGTTTGTATGGAGAACCAATCATTTCTCAAGTAAGTAGGTTAGGTTGTGTAAAGTCGATAACAACTATAATACAAGGTCAATAACCTGTGGGAAATTTGTAATACTGTGGAGGTTCTATAACCTTAAATAAACGTACTATTTATTAGACATGAAAATAAATATGTAAATTGTAAACAAATGTTGAAACATTATTTCACATATTATTTAAGTATTTTTAACCTCACTGAGTGTCAGTGTCAGTTTCTAACTTTTTACTTAATTGAGACTCATTTCGATTCTGCAGTCAAACTGTATAATACAGTTTTGTAGGACCATGTTTAGTTAAGTATATTGTACCCCTTTTTAAATTCTAATAATAAATAATAATGAATAAATAAACTTCTTTTTCCAAGTACTTATTCGAGACGAAATCCCGGGCACCAGCTAGTTTTCAATAACAGATCATTTCAAGTGTGTTTTTATTCTATAAAACATTTATTGTAACGTGAGAAGTCGCGTGCAGTGCTTAGTTAGATCGTGAAGAAGCCGCAGCCGCCGATTCCGCACAATCCTTTAACGTTTTATCGCTTATTTATTGCCCATACTGTAGTGACTTTGAATTGTATTGGTCACTTTGGTATTTATTGAAAACGAGAACAATGCAACTGTGGTTTAAGGATTCTACTTTTTGTGCTTAAATAGGACGAAATCTCACATATACCATGGATCAATAACTCAAGATGACTTCTTGTCAGCGTAATCGGGTATTTAGTACCTTTTGGTCCACCAGATGTCGCGACGAGTAATAAATTCACATTTACATTGACATTTGCAATTTGTCAAAGCTACTCTAATTCCTAGTGATAACAAATAAACCTACTAGATGGCGCTTATGGCATAAATTATTCTGGATAGTGCCGGCTATTCTTTTATTTTGTTTAGGATTAGCTCCATCTCATCCGTATTAAGCCGGATTTACATTTGTCTGACGTGTCGTGTGGTCACGCGGTATCGGTTTCATACATTTAATACGGTTAGATTTATGGGTTGAAACACAAAACTGCGAATAGGCGAATTTACAACGCAGAAAACTACGACGCGAAATGCTGCGATGCGATTTCCTACGGCAAGGCATCTCACTGCCACGGTTCGGGTAACCATCCCTTCGAAGATCATCAACCGTACTGAACGTATTTTTTAAACTAGGTAGCGACATGGATCGTAAAAAGAGTGTTGTACTGCTCATATTGATAAGAAAGTATAGGAAAAAAACACAAAGAATGCGCTGTGACGCAATTCGCAAATTCTTGCGATGCGTTGTGCGAGCTGGAAGATTTCTGCGCAGTTTTGTGTTTCGACCCTAAATTAGTGTGTCGCAATCTGACGTGACGGCATTTGCTGTGTGTATGAAACCCATTGACTTACAATTATATGGACGTCGGGTCCGCGCTAAAAAGTGTCCGCACTTGTAAGGCGCTAAAATCGTATACAGAGCGCCAAACTCCGCTTTAGTCTTCATTTGTTCGACTGACAGCGCGATACTGCAATGACATTACAATTTAAATTTCGAATAGGTTGACTTGGGACATTTTTTTCGTGGTTTTTGTATTAGACCCGTCGTCCATTTATTTGTAAGTCAATGATGAAACCGATCCCGTTCTGACGCGTCACGGCATGACACGTCAGACAAATGTAAATCCGGCTTTAGGAAGCGTTAATTTATGAATTAGTTTGTAACACACAATGCCATCTACTGACACGCTTATTTGTCAAAGTTCAGAAAATAATTTTAGTTAGCAGGTGTCAAATATGGCTTAATTTTAATTTATTATTTATATTCTCTAAGGGTTTTAAAAATATTACATTTTTTTAAATTTATTTGGGTCAACAAACAGTAGACACAATTAAAACTTATAACTATTTTTTTTTACAGTAAATATATTGCAATGATTGTGTCACCAACATCGTTAACCACTAATTACTACAAAAAATTGAGAAGTGGTGATCCATTTTAATAATAAATAACGAAAGAAAAAATCATGTTCTTCTTAATGTCCATATCCCACTCTAGGTGGGGTCGGCACAAAATGTACTTTTCTTCCAGTCTCCCCTATCAGCCGTCATTTCCTTACACACCTTTCTTATCAATGTCATCTTGTCTTGTCTTGTCTTGTCTTGTCATCCATCTTTTCTTTGGCCTTCCTTTCCCCTTATATCTCTCCACATTCATACCTAACACCCTTCTCGTCTCACGACATTCCCTCCGCATGACATGTCCGTACCACGCTAACCTATTACTCGCCATCTTTTTCGTTACTGACGCCACTTTCAAATTTCCCCTGATGTACTCATTCCTTATCTCATCCTTTCTCTTGACTCCACACTTCTATCTCAATTTTCGCATTTCCGCTGCATGCACATGTCGTTCAACCTTCCTTTTCATCGCCCAACATTCTGATCCATACAGAAACTAAAGAAAAATAATGTAAAAAAAAACTTGTTTACACTACTTGTTTGGATTGAATGGGTTGCATTCTTATAATGAAATACACGACTTTTTCAAAGTATAAAATTGATAGAGTTAGCTAATAGGTTTTTTTTTATGATTTTAAGTGACGGCACGAACAAATCGTGCGCCTGATGGTAAGCGACACGCCTGTCCATAGCAGTTGCTATGCCACTCAGAGCTTTAAATCGCAAAGATCTTAGGGGCATTGCCACTGCGCCCCTCACCCTGAGACATAAGCTGAAAAGTCTCATGTGCCTGTAATTTCACTAGCACCCTTGCCCTTCAAAACCAGAATATAATAATGCCCACATTATTGCTTGGCGGCAGAAATGGGTGTGTTTCACAATATAATTACTGATCATTTTGAAAAAGCAAAAAAAAAACTACAAATAACGTAATACGCAACACAAGAGGCCCAAAATTATAGTTTAGCGAGAGAGTGACCACTTCACGGTCATAAATGTACGTAACTTAGGTATTAAAGTCATAAGTACATGAGTGAGTGAGTCCGAAACGAAGAATCAGGCTTTATTTCGTCATATTAGGCAGGGAATATATGTTGGTTTATGTTGAATGTACAAAAAGACTTTTTGTAAAAGATTAATATCTTTCTCTGATGTAAATAAATGTTCCTTTCTAAATTTCCCAGTTGCTCGAGTGTGTTTGAGGTCTACAAACCGCTACGCCGTAGCAATGGCGTAGCGCCAATTCGGAACAACGTCGCGTTTTTAAGGATAGCTTGCCTTTTTTTTTAACCTAGCCCCCTGTTAAACTTTACTGTAGTAAATACAAGCAAATCTTCTAGATGCAAATGACTACTTTTCGAAAACATACAAGAGATATCGTAGACGATAGATTAACATTTGCGTACTTACTTATAACAACTACATGGTTTAAAATTGTCGTGAACCAAAAATAGAGCAGTAGAGCAGTAGAGATCCTCGTGACAGAGTTCGTTCGGGGAAGTACTGCCACCTTACCTATTTCTGCCGCCAAGCAGTAATGTCAGCATTACTGTGTTCCGATTTTGAAAGGTACGGGTGCTGGTTAAATTACAGGCACATGGGACTTGTCAACTTATGTCTCAGGGTGACGGGCGCAGTGGCAGTACCCCTCACTGCAATTGTGTGGCACTGCAACTGTTATGGACAGACGTGTGGTGTGGTGTAGCTTATCATCAGATGCACGACTTGTTCATCCCGTCACTTCATAGTCTTTAAAAATATATAATGAATTTATCTGTATATTTGTTGGGTATAGAAGGATTAAATTTCTTTATTTCTTTATTTTTATTGCCAACTCAAAAATATCTTTTCTCTCAGTTATACATCGGATGTTTTTTTGGGACAAGCTCACCTTTTGTACATTAATATTTTAAATTGTTTTTAAAATTAGTAATTTACTTTGTGGTACAATATAGTGTTTAAATAAATAATCATGAAAAAGTTAACGACTAACTTCGTTCATAGAATCTTTGAACTTTTCTACTGAAAAGTTGTCGTTTTGCAGTTCTTGGGTAACTGGGGTAACCTGAATAGAACCAGAGACAATTTTCTCTTCATCACTTACCGGCAAATTTCCATCAGTCCGACTACACTACGATAGCGTGATAGATAATACAGAGGCCAATCAAGTCGGAACAAGCCAGTTCACGATGACTGCACTATAAACGCGTATATCGCGTTGGCCACTCCAATTTATTGAGTGACGATCAGTCATAATTGTTATTGGATTATTATTATTTTATGATGTTATTGAGAGATTAGCTCCTGCGCCTGCGATCATCGTTACTAAGTATGGTTATATAATAATAATTTTATTGTTCGCAATAAGAAATGATATCATTTTACAAATTCGTAATCTGAGTACGAATACTAAAAAAACCGAACTCAAAAGTTCGTGTAATTACATATATTTGTTGTAAGTTTGATAATGTTTTCCAGCTTCGCGCTTTCCTTTCTTTATTCTACTTTATTCTATCCCGTTACGCCTCTTTACCTCAAAGAACGTTTTACTTTTAACTCTTCTACGCTGTGCCGTCCTCTTCGGTCTTCTGATACACTTATACTAAACTTGCTTAGGGTGTGAACAGGAGCATGAACAAACAAAAAACAATCTTATTTCAATGTAAACTTAAGCTTATTATAATATTACTCATATTCATACCATGACAATCCTGTCAACCAAGTAATGTATTATTGCTAAAGTGACTGAAAGAACGAATGATTTCCAAATATTGTCTATTCCTTACTAAAAATAGGAAAGAAATAACGCTATATGAACTCTATAATGCCATCTTTTTCTTTTTGGTGTTCCGAATCGTCCCATCTCAATATAACGTTAAAGTACTTAATATTATTTACATTCAGAGAATTTAAAAAAAAGCCAAAAAAAGAATAGTATGTAATAATGAAATCTTTAATAGATTTTTTACAATTACGTTATTTTCAATTATTTGTCCGCATTTTCATGAAGAAAAATAAATAAAACAAGCTGAGTCTTGATTGTCACGTTGTGAATTCGGAACTATAGTCTAGTGTCAACTGTTAGTTTCGCCAAGGAGCATATAGATGGCGCTGTCATAATTTTACGAAGTAATAATCGCGTATTTTTATTTAACAAGAAATTATTTCCCATGTGCTATTATATAAAAAATAAACATTGAAGAGATATATGTAAATAAATAAGTTCAACTTAACTTTTAATCATTACAAATCAGTATTAAGACAATAAAACTGAAAATAATATTGTTTCCATTGCATCCGTGTAACTATATCAAGATTGCTAAATTTGACATAAGAGCAATATTACTTTAATGTTAAAGTCGGGTCATTGTCAAAACATCATAGTTTTAACATTATAATAAGCTTACTTTAAGCGCGTTATGATACGAAAAGTCATAGTAAGGTTAAAGTAATATTGTTTTAAGAGGTTGTGGTAGGCCCCCAGGTCCTTGCAACAGAAGTCCGTTATTACCCAGGATGTTGCGAGAGGTCATTGAAATTAAAAAACATCCTAATTTCAACAGGGAAGATGGTTTCTCCGTACAACCAGTTTGATATCCAGTATTTCCTCTGATGGAAAATCCCAAACACACATAAGACTGTAGCACTAATTAATACGTTTTAATTTATTCTAATTTCCATTATTAATTAGTAACAAATTTAACTTACTAAAAATTCATATTTTTGAAATAAAATAATTTGTAAAACATAATGTAGCGTAAATTGGAATGTTTCTTTGTAAAATTAAAAATAAGGTATTTCATTAATAACTTTTGTAACTATAGTGAAAAAATGTAGTGGTTGGCATTAATATTAGACATAACTTGTTGATGACTATACCACCTCAGCCAACCGTGACCATGGGCCCTGTAAAGGGCCCGAAACGTTGGTTTGTTTGATAAAACAAATATTCCCGATTTGAATCCGGAAAAATAGTTTCATTTCCTATATATTATTTTTTATTCTGTATATTGTTTATTTTACTTTATTATTATTAGCACCTTGTGAAAGAGCTCGTCCAGGGAAGTACTGCCACCTTACCTTTTTCTGCCGCCAAGCAATAATGTCAGTATTACTGTGTTCCGGTATTGAAGGGTAAGAAGGGTGCTGGTGAAATTACAGGCATATGGGTTTTGTCAACTTATGTCTCAGGGTGACAGGCGCAGTGGCAGTGCGTTTCAGATCTTTGCAATTTAAAGCTCTGAGTGGCACTGCAACTGTTATAGACATGCGTGTAGCTTACCATCGGCACACGACTTGTTCGTCCCGTCACTTGATATTATAAAAAAAACTTAAGTCTATGTATTAGTTACTTTACAAACTGATTAGTGAATTAGCCACACAAAATATGTACTACGACATCGAGTCGTGTAAACCATACCGCAATGTCTATGTTACCAGTTTTCGATAGGATCTCGATTTATGCATAACATCTGTTATTAATTCTGTTTTTAGCGTATTCCAACATCTTTGATTTAATATTTTTATGCATTTCCATGAGACGATAAAATACCACGAGCTGGAAAGTAAGCTGAGCAATCCACTTGGATTTCTTTTAATTCAATTTAGCGACTATCTTCGAAGAGCCAGACTTTAAATGCGAGAAAAACGAATGCTGGAAACTAAAATAACATTTCGAATTGATCTATTTCATGTTAGCGACGCGGTGGATGGAATATCATTTAAAAAATCAAATTATTATTTAAAAAAATTGTAGTAAGGTATGATATTTGAACAGTCTGTGACGGTGTGACCTCCTTTCACCGTCATCTCACCTGTTTGTATCGTATCATTTTTTATTTTACATGTATTTAAATTTTAAATTTGAATTGTTCCATCTTCCTTCACTTTCTCATTTTGTTTTCGTACTACGGTCACTCCCAGCTCGACCGCCACAACAGTCAGAGCTGTTAATAAGCTAATCATGTGTAATAATTTATAAGTCTACACCCTTCATGTATCTATTTCTGTAATTCAGTTTCTCGGCCCATTTAGGGGTAAGTGCCTTAATAATAAAGTGTAGGGAGTGTTTTATACTGTTATACCTGTTTTTTTACATTTACCTTTTTATTGTTACAGCCCTTTCTCTAAACTTTACTTCTTTAATAAATTTTGTGGACCGGAAGTTTCCCATTTCATAGTTAGGGTCACAACCCTTTCAAGTCAATTTGATTAGTTAATATCAAGTACGATTGTAGCCAAGCAAAGTGTAGTTTTAATTACAAAAAGAGCCGATTGGGCTGAATTTGAATAATCAAAAAGCTGTAGCTTTTATTCGCAATAAACGGCAATTGGCTCAAAATTTTAATAGTTGTGTAAAAACAAGTATTTCGTTTTTTTTAATAATACACAAAAACGTGAGCATTATTTTATATTATTTAGCGACAGAAATAGGTAAGCTGGCAGTACTTCCTTAGACGAACACATTCACAAGCAGGTCTACTACTACAAAAAATTGACTAGCAACACAATAAAGCCGTGGGCGTGTATATAGAATATTTTGCTTTAAGAATAAATTGTTTCAACGGACCTCACGAATTTTTCTATGTGCTTGCGTAGTGTCTTTGTACTTGGTCTTTCAACGACTTTTTAGTCAGTGAATAGCGACATCTCTCGCCAGGACTGGTAGCTGTAAAGGTACTAACTGGGTGATAAATCTGTAATAGATTTCTCATAGATGGCGCTACGACTAAAAAGTCGTTGAAAGACCAAGTACAAAGACACGACGCAAGCACATAGAAAAATTCGTGAGGTCCGTTGGTTCGTTCCGTGGCTTAGTTCGTATAGCGTCTGGCACGGTATGCAAGAAGACGTCGTCGGTTCGAATCCGACCGGATCGAAGGAATTTTTTCTGAGTGTTTTTTCTGAGTATTCGATCTTTGTATTAATAATTATAACAAACTAGTGGAGTAATTTCACAAAAAATAATTGAATATCAATTCAATAAAAATTTTATTAATACAGTGAATAGCGACATCTCTCGCCGGGACTGGTAGCTGTAAAGGTACTAACTGGGAGATAAATCTGTAATAGATTTCTCATAGATGGCGCTACGACTAAAAAGTCCTTGAAAGACCAAGTACAAAGACACGACGCAAGCACGTAGAAAAATTCGTGAGGTCCGTTGGTTCGTTCCGTGGCTTAATAAATTGTTTCATTTAAAAAAATAAAGAATACTGCATTCAAAGACTTATAAAAGTCAAGTTATTAGGTTATCGCGATTGTTACAGGAAATGAGCTGCTGACAACCGTGATCATGAACCTGTAAAGGACCCGAATAATACCTCTTTAATCCACCTTTAAAAATGGCAAATTAGGGGTTGAATCCGGTTTATTGGATTGCACCCGCTTTCCATTAATTGATTTCAAAAAAACTTGGCAAATAGATATAATTCCACAAACGTTTGAGATCGGTTATTTTTATTACAAGAAAGCTATAATTTCGAGTACTTAGGTTTTCGCGATTGTTACACATAGGAAATGAACCATACCAGAAAATGACCGTGACCATGACTGTAAAGGGCCCGAAACGTCGGTTTGTTTGAAAAGACGCGATTTAAATCCGGAAAAATAATTTCATTTGGTAAAGCTATAATTGCTTATTGTTTATTTTAACGGTATCACGGTTTCCTTTATAGTACTTTTACTTGTCTTTAAATTAGGAATACCGGAATAAATTTATCTCTTAAGTCTTACTAGTTACAAGGAACAGTTGCTATAACAGTACCAAGCACAACTCCGGTCATGTATGGAGTACTGCTGCCACCTACGAGATGGTTCTGCTAAATACCAACTGGCCACACTGGATTCATTAGAAAGGCGTGCCAAAAGGCTTATAGGTGAGCCGGATTTAGTAGAAGCAAAGCTGCAGAGCCTTGGCCACCGCCGCAAGGTTGCCTTCTTATCGGTGTTCTACAGGATATATCACGGAGAGTGTGCGACGGAAGTTCATTATTTAATGTTGCCTTCTCCAAGACGTAATCTGGAATTCCACGCCTATGTTGTGGATATTCCAAAGAATCGCACGAAGCGTTACGCGTCCACATTTATGTGGCGAACGGCTATGGAGTGGAATTCCCTGCCTGCAGACTTGTTCCCCGAACGCTATAACTTAGGCCTTTTCGAGGCGAGAGTGATTAGGCACTATTTAAGTCTGCATGCTACATCTTGTCAAATGCGCACTTATTTAGTTATAACAAAAACGCGATTAAATTTTCCACGAGCAGTTCAAACTGTAGTTCAAAAACACGTGTATAAAAAATTAGTGTCAATTAATATTTGTTAACGTCCATTCAGGAATATTTAACATCTCGGTAATAACAACTACAATATTCAAAGGTCAATCTGAAAAATTGTTAACATTTTTAAGAGTTTATTATATGCGACGGATCACAGATACAGCTGTACAAGTTGTGACCTCCCTATCAAAGATGACATTGTGTCATTCAAGACAGCTTTAGCTGAAGAAAGTGCTGCTACGATACCAATTTTTCAGCCAAGCATTAGTGTGAGCGTTACTGCGTTCCGGTTCCGGTAAGGGGCGCTGGTGAAACTACATATACATGGCACTTGTCAACTTTAAGTCTCTTTTTTTATAATATCAAGTGACGGGACGAACAAGTTGTGCGCCTGTTGGTAAGCTACACGCCTGTCCATAACAGTTGCTATGCCATTCAGAGTTTTAAATCGCAAAGATCTAAGGGGCGCTGCCACTGCCTCTGTTACCAACATAAGTTGACAAGTCCCATGAGCTTGTAATTTCAAGAAATTCTACTGCTACTAAACGTGCGCAGTAGCTGTGCTCCTCAGATCTTTGCGTTTTATATAACTCACGCGCATAATTACGACCGAATTTCAGTCGCACCGTGCGACGTGCTGGTACTGGATGCGCGTGAGTACATACGTTTCTTGCTCCATTACACTATATGACTCAAACACCCCGTACAAACGCTTAAAAGCAACTGAATGAAATATGTTCATCTGACGCCCCAACCGAATTTCAGTCGAACGCAAGCTACAAGCGACTCACAACTCTGAGAATTACACTCGTCTGACCTCACTCTAACCCTTCAAAACCGGAATGCAGCAATGCTTACACTACTGCTTGGCTGCAGAAATGAATAAGGTGGCAGTACTTCCCTGGACGACCTCTTTCACAAAGCTCTACGGCTACTTGTCCTATATAATTTAACCTTTAAACCATCATTATTCACGATAATGAGAATTTCCAATCATAAATTACCGTCAACTGCAGGACACATGTGCCCACAGCTGGAGTCTCAAGACGTCAATAAAGCAATCTCACCTTTTGGTTAAAATTAAATGTTAATGAGTAATGTCTGCTGACCAGAAGCAAATCGGGAACTATGTTAACGGCGGCTTCGTTTTTGATTTATTATCTGTGCACATGTGTGACAACAGCTGGATGTGGTGTCAGTGACGCGCGGTGGGCGGGTTATCTGCCACCCAATAGTTTGAGGAGTGTGCACCACATGAAGACGGCGGTTTGATTATTTAGCGATACGGTTCAAAATTAATTTAGTATAGTGTTGTAAAAAACTCGAGTCCTGGAGTCTAAATTATAGGACTCGACTCCAATTTACAAGACTCGACTCATGACAAGACTCACTGGTTGATGAATTACGAGCCGATCGAATTTCGTAATAGACTCGAGTTCGACATTAGTGCTCGAGTCTATTTATTTAACGACTCACGCTCCTTAAATATCTAATTTTACAAGTAGGCATACTAAAGACGTCGTGGTGAATGTTCACTGATCCCACGGCGCCGACTCAACCGGCGAGAGGGAAACCCGGGGGGGTTTTAGTGGGGTAGGCCTTCCAGTGTGGAGGGAGAGTCCCCACATAACCCCTGAGTCTCCCTGGGCTCAGGGGTATCCATAAAGATTTCCCCCCCGTCAAAAAAAAAAAAGTCATACTAAAGGCACTTTTCAAATGAGAATTTGATACAGGACATTTCAAATTAGTATTATGTAACAATAAGCTAGACTCAATCTTATTTCTTCTCAAAAACCGAAAGATGTACCGTATGCAGTCGTGCGGAATCGAATGCTGGGGTAGTACAAAGATTGTAATGTAAATAAAAGCCTTGTCCCGGCGCTTGCACTGTCGGCGATACACTCAACGATCACTTATCGCGTAACCTCGAGCAAGCGACGAAGACCTGGAAGTGGCCGTTGCACAGCGCGTTCTTCCACTGTCACATGGATGACGTATAGCCGCTATCGCCTGTGCTTTGAATCGGTGATGCAGTTATACAAGCAGTGTCCTTTACGACGCACCTGCGGATGTGGGTCGCCGTCAATGCGCATATTTTGCCTGTACACAATTTTTATGGGAAAATTCGGCCTGCTCGACATTTTAATTTGTTTTTCAATTTAAAAATAAATTATCACGTAAAATTTCTTGCAGATAGGGGGATATGAACTCACAACCTCCGTAGTCTAGTGCTTAGCACCGTGAACTTTAAATATGAAATAATTTTTTTTCTAAATTGGTTTTGGTTTTGTACCTAATTTCGTAATCAGAAATCTGAAACGTGATGCGCGCCGTGGCTGTGCCCATCAGACCTTTGCGATTTAAAGCTTTGAATGGCACTGCAACTGTTATGGACAAGCGTGCCGCTTTCCAACAGGCGCACGACTTATTCGACCCGTCATTTGGTATCATAAAAACGAAAAAAAAAAACATGCAAATTAATGTACAGTTCTTATCCAAGTTAGGCGTATAATATATTATATTCACTGTGGTCAAAATTCAGTCGAAAATTACTACAATTTAAATTACCATGAAATAAAATTAAATATGTTATGTAATATTAATCGAAAGTCTGTTATAAATTCTGATAGCCGTTACTGCTGCTGTGGTCAAACATGGTAGGTATTCATGGTATAGGGAATTCTCTAATAGGAGATCAGGTTGTTTGGCAGATAATTATTATTGTTTTTGGTTATCCATTTTAGACACTCGTCTTTCCCATGAGCTAAAAAAATAGAATTTTTAATTTGCGGAGGCGTTGTTACCTGGCAATGATACATTCATTCAACAATACGTGACATGTTAATGTCATCCAAGTGTTGGGAACCTAGAAAATGAATCTATAAAATAACTGGAGAAATTTACCTCCGAACACAATTATAAATAAAATACAAAATGTTGACCGAAAAATGGCGACAAATATGACAGTTATGACGAGGAATATACTCAAAATGTCATTCTGTTTCTCAACGTGAACTCGTTTTCTAAATTCCGAGAAAAACAGGAAACAAACAAAGTAATTTTAGGCGTCAACCGATGCATCATTAACGCCGATTAAAAGTAAAATACAGTATTATACAATAAACATTAATTCCACTGGCGAACGATAGATGTCGTTCTATACGACAGTTATAAGAAAATAAAAATGGGTTCCTAATTTATTTCTTGATGACGTCTCGAATATCATTTTAATTTAATAGGTTTATTATATATTTTTAAGATTTTGAATGTTATATTGTAAAAATAACCATTATAAACTCGTAATAAGTTTGTAAATTTATCCAATTGTTTCTGGCTAATTAGTGTTTTATATATTTTTAACCGACTTCAAAAAAGGAGGAGGTTGTCAATTCAATTGTAATTTTTTTGTATGTATGTTACGCGATAACTCCGTTCGTGAATCTATTTTGATGTTTATTTTTTTTGTGGAAAGAGGGTACCTACCTCAGTGTTGGTCCCATTAAATTTGCAGAAAATATACCACCTCTAAGGGTGGGAAACCGGGGGATGAATCCGGTTTCGCGTACTTTCCGGTGACCGATTTCAATTCCACGAACCTATGAGGTCGGATTTAAAAGAAAATAAACCGATTTTGAAAATGATCTCTTGCAGAAGTAATTTTTTTACACACTTAATTTGTTATTTATTTCAAGAGCGTCCTATCCCATCACTAGCACACTAGCAAGAAGGCTGGCTCCGCAGCTGAGCTGGCCGAAAAACTAAAGAGTAATAAGTACCAGGACCTCGGCCCCGACTACCTATTTGTACCATTTATAGTCGAAATCCTCCCCCGTGAGGCCCTGGTGCCCGTCACGTTTACAAAATTAAAAAGTAATTAATAGACTGCCTGGGAAACCCAAGGGTGGCAACTACCTTACCAAACGTTTTAGCTTAGCTATACAAACCGGGAAGGCTGCTTGGACACCTTGCCGCGAGGATCTAATTAACGTGCACACACTTCTAGGCCCGTGCTTGGAAAACCACTGGTCTGTGAGGAAAACCATTCCATGGACACACACCTATGTGTAAAAACTTGTTGGCTGTCTATACAACCAACAAGTTTTCGTTTCTAGTATTTATTTAAGTGAGAATAAGTTATAATATTAAATATCATCGCAAACAATGCTCGGTTTTTAAATTGGCCTTAAAATCTTTGAATCTTTTAAACGACATAACCCACCAACCTTCCCACGTTCTATCAACCTTCTTGGTTAACGGGCCGAAACAAAGCACAAATATTTTTCTAACTGCTTTGTCCCTAATGCAACTCTCCCCCTTCTGGGGCGTTCATGAAAGGCGCAACGGTCTCTATATGTCCTCTCTAGCCTGCTCTGACGTTCGTGCCGTTTCCACTCTCATCAACCCGCATCTCATCACAATCCCGCAGCCGCCTGAAGTTTGCCTCCGAGTCTACTGCGACCTTCGCGATAAAAGGCCGGACCCACCTCGAGATCTTTCATACTATCTAGCAGTTCCCTACGCTCCTCCCCATAGAGGGGTATTACCAGAGAGAGTGGTCTACGTCGACTTCGGCTTTGCCGCTGTAACTGGACCCCACGTCGAATAAGTTCAATCTGTGGCACCTTCCTCTGAAACAGCCATGGCCTGTCAAGATCTGCGACGTTTCGTAGTTCAGCTCGACCCAAGTGGCCTCGAGTAGAGCCTTCACATTCAGGAAAAATCGATACAGTTCCCAACGAATTACACTAAGTTTGACGCGCTGAAGCTCATCTCTTGTATTCGCGGACTTGCGTGCTTCAAACGACAATAAAAAAACAAAATAGAGTCATTCTATTTCTAAACGTGTTACGGCAATTTGCGACGTGAGAGACAGATGGCAGCACCGTGCCGTCGGTGACACGCGGGTGACACTAACGATTATGACAGAGCGAAAAGTGACAGACCATTGGTGCTTTGTTAAGAATTTGAAATCTTTATTTTGATGGTATTTAGGGGGGTTTTCGGTGGGGATAACGATCCAGTTGAATAATAGTTATTGTAATTTCATATTACACCCTCAATAATAAAGTGGCGTAATTCGAAAAACAATATTTGGGTAACTGACGAAACAAATTTTAAATAATAATAACGTACATTAGTAGCAGTAGAGCTCCTTGTGAAAGAGTTCGTCTAGGGAAGTACTGCCTCCTTACCTATTTCTGCCGCCAAGCAGTAATGTCAGCATTACTGTGTTTCGGTTTTGAAGGGTAAGGGTGCTGGTGAAATTACAGGCACATGAGACTTATTAACTTATGACTCAAGGTAACGGGCGCATTGGCAAAGCTTTGCGATTTAAAGCTCTGAGTGGCACTGGAACTGTTATGGACAGCCGTGTCGCTTACCATCAGGCGCACGACTTGTTCGTCCCGTCACTTGATATTATAAAAAAATACAGTATACAATAAATATACCTAGTGGTTTGATCTACCCCCTCTCAAACAAAGGCCGTGGGTTCGGATCCGGACTCTCACCTCTGAGTTTCACGGAATTTATGTGGGATATTTATATTTGTAATTTACCATGAGCTTTTCGGTGAAGAAATACATCGTGAAGAAACCTGCACGACGAAGAAGATTCTCAACCCTTAGAAAACGTGGCAAGTCCCCAATCACACACCCACACGCGCGTGCACACACAGACAACACTCGTGTGCGCTCAAAGTACTAACCCTATTAACTCTTAGATTCTAAACTTTTATGTATAAATCCTATATTTGTAACTTCTTAAACTTAAATCAGTTAATTTTTTGAAATTAGTATTTATCTCACTCATGCCGCATTGAGTAAAGCGTATATAGTTATTGCGTTAATGTTACCCATAGAAATGTATTCCCGAGGGTTGGAGACCTGGTGTCCTGAAATACAGGCTGTGAGTCTAGTTTAGACATCAGTCTTCCACAATATGTTTATCATAATATAGTTTGTACTTTGATTATGTTCACTGTATTGTATTGCAGTGAGAAAATAAAGAATTTTTTATTATTAAAAAAGAAAACAAAGAAATTTCGAATTTCAACCCGCATTGGACCAGCGTGGGGCACTATGGCCTAAAGCCTCGTCCGAGAAGAGACTCGTGCCCAGCAGTGGGACGTATAAATAAGTTGACGATGATGATGTGCAAGATGGCAGCACGTCAAACTACATATTGAGGGAATAAAAGTATTAGAGCGGTTTACAAACGCGATACACGTTTTAAATTACTTAACGAATATATTTGTTTCATATATTTATTAATTTCACTTTTAAATTTATAATTAACAAAACAAAACAATGTGCATAAACCTATAGAGATTTTTCGTACATAATGATTCAACATAAGCGACTGTATCGATGCAATCGCGCGTTTGTATGAATGCAGCACGCCGTTTAAATTGCAAAAATTTGAGGGGCACCCTGAGACATAAGTTGACAAGTCCCATGTGCCTGTAATTTCTCCAGCACCCTTCTAAACCGGAACATAGTAATGCTGACATTACTGCTTGGCGGCAGAAATAGATAAGGTAGCAGTACCACCCTGGACGAGCTCTTTCACAAGGAGCTTGACTGCTATCGATGCTAAAAATCATCGTGTGTGACCACTCTTATAGCTTAATGTGCTTTTGACTGTACATACTCGTACAGCCTTATATTTATGAAAATATATTTCGTCAGTTTTGCAAAAATCTTACTTTTTCATTTTAGTCGATTTATTTATTGAGCGCGTATTACACTTCTCAAAATATATTTTTACCAAATAATTGTACCTAACGTTTGGCATTCAAACAAGTCAAACAGCTCATTTGCATGAGAAAGTAAATAATTTTAATTTGTTCCACACGTTGTATTGTAACTCAGTCAGAGTCAAGTAAACATTGACGATCGTCTTTGTCTCTACAGTTTCCCTGTATTATTTTCCACACTCAATGTCAAACAACGCGACGCAGTTTTGCAATGTATCTCTTTAGAAAAATCACTAGCGACTTTACGTCAAACGTTGCGTCATTTTTGTCAGCCACCGAATGGCGCGTGACAGCCGTGACACGCCGCGCTGATCGACGCCGGCCGCCGTCACACACAATACCGTTACTTTTATTGGCGCCCTCTACTCCAATAATTTATCGCAGACTCGATATTTTATCGCCTTTTTATAGTTTCAATACCAACAAAATATGTTTTGCGACAACAACAAAACAAGTGGAATCGGATTGACAAGTAGCCTCACAATTTTCTCACGACTGTCATAACCGTAACACATCTCTATTATTCTTGGAGCCCTTCCAATATTGTAACACTGCATATAACTCACCCACCTCTTATTTAATATTTTTACAAAGTAACTTACAAGAGTGTAAATTATCACGTAATTAGACTAGGCGGAGGCGAGGAACGGATTTATGGTGTTAATTGTAATTATCTTTATTACTGGAAGTACATGCGTGCGAGCGGCGTTTCATCAGCTGACCTAATAACTTCAAATATTGTGATGCGAGCAGCGGCAGGCATCGGCGGAGGCGCAGCGCTGCACGCGTGCCGCAGCCGCACGCCCAACTTAACATTATAAATAGAATGCACATCGGCCCTGTATGTACCGTAAGGAGCTTTTTCAGTGAGGCCGGCCGCCCAGTCGACGCGATCGCTTCCACGCGCCGCTCGCGCCCGTCTCCGCGCGCCGCTGCTCCCCACACAACTTTGAGAACGACGCGAAACAATCCGCTTTTTAAATTAACTTGTCGTTTGAGCGGTGGCCACTGGCTAGTGTTTGGGGGGGCTGTGTGGCGGCGCGGTGTGAACCCGTCGTGTGCCGGTAGTGCGTTGGGCGACACCACGTGACACCGGCCCAAGTGCGTTACACAAAATGCCTATGATTTCTAAACGTGTTAAACGGTTCGGCCGCTAATCACCACGCGCGTAACCGTGTTTCAAAAATAAAACGTTGCCGATTCGAAACCGGAGCACCTCCAAGGTTAATGACAAAGTAAAAAGCGTGCATTAAATTGTGTGACTAAGCGACCGACAAGCTGGATTCCTCTGCTTTATTATGTTGTCGCGTGTCCTCTCCGTTAAATCATAGCTCCAATTGTCCTGTATTTACGTCAAAACAATTACGCTATTATCAGTAAATGCCACTCGAATGAGTATTGTGCGAAATACGAGTGTGAAGTGTTTGATAGGAGATGTGATACCGATCAGCTGAGCTACGCACTCCGTAGGACGAATGCGACGAGACAAAGCGACGAATTAACGCCTGTGTATGTATACATATTTTCCGAGAGCACATGGCCATGTTGACGACGTGTTAATCACGACCCATCTCGACCCACTGTCCTTATAACCCGGAATGTATATTTCTCATAAGGAACGAGGGTTAGGTTTCTTAATTACATCGCAGTACACACAGAGTTATCTGCAGAAATGAAAGTGATTTAAAAGAATTTGTAAGCCTGGGTGAGTGCTCATGTATTACAATGTCTTTTCGTATTAGACGTCTTTAGGGAAGCCCCTATATGGCTTAATATGAAGTCGTACATTATTTGTAAAATGCTCTTTAATGTTCTAAGTCATAAAATACCTTATAACTCCTTTATGATTCTCATAAATTTTTTTTTCAGCTTACAATAGGTAGCATCATTTTTTAATGATATCTTTGATGCGAATAAATACTTTATGGACATGTAAACAAGGAGCAGAGTAGGATAATTGATAATTTACATTCGTGAAACTGGTCCATTCATCAAAGATTAACAATTTCATAACAGTAAACAAATTTTCGCAACATTTCAAACACGAATTCGTTACGTTGCTTGTTAACTGTGATCCAGATTATAACTGTAATTTTGAAACAATCGTAAAATTAACTACTATAAAAGCTCTTTGATTGTAAAGAATAAACATTACATTTGTATTTTATAAGGCAAAGTTGCCAACGGGTGTTATTTTGGTATATCAATTTTAGAACAAGATTCCGGTTGACACCCAAATTTGCCATTTACGAGATTTAATTTCTTTTAATTATTATTTTTTTATGAATCCAAATGACGGGACAAACAATTCGTGCGCCTGATGGTATGCGACACGCCTGTCCATAACAGTTGCAGTGCCACTCAGAGCTTTAAATCGCAAAGATCTTAGGGGCACTGCAACTGCGTCCGTCACCCTGACATAAGTTGACAAGTCCCATGCGCCTGTAATTTCACCAACACCCTTACTTCCATTCGAAAATAAATTTACACTTGAAAACGTCGTATTTTAAATTATTGCTCGTACGCTATGCTGACTTCTCTGAGAAGAACGAGCAAGAAGCTCTAGGGATTTCTCTTTTCAAATAAACTTAAATGCTATGGGGTACACTTTGAATCAAATTTGTGTGGAATCTAGACCCATATTGTCATTTCATACATCTTCAATTTTGTAAAATGACTTTTTAATTAAAATCTTTTAATGTAAGTTTTAAACTTAGGAAGTGATCATTTAAATGTATATGCTCCGGAATCTTGTTGTAAAAACGAATACAGTTCCACATAAAAGTAGTAACATGAGTTTGAACTTAGTTCTAAGGTATAATATATAAAGTATGTCTTCTTTTTGATGAAATTATATATACTTTTACGGGCATATAAAATATTTGCGTAAATGTACTGAGACACCAGTCTCCTTAAACTTTTCTCTGAGAGAAATCCGAGAACTAAACGGTACACAGAACGAATCGCTCGTTTTTGCAACACAAATATGGTTTGTATATCTGCCAAATTTGTCCCACCAGTCACACACACAGTCATGATACCTGTTTCCCTAAACTTGAATTAAATAGCTACAGCGTTAAGCGTTACTTAATTCCCGCCACGAAACAAAATATTCTTCAGAGCCTAGCACATTTATGTTATCTCCAAAGGTTATTTCCGCACTTCCTACCCACCTACGATAAACTGGCGTTAAAATTAACCGCTTAATCTCGGTTTAAACCCATGCGCTTTATCGAATGCATATTTCAGCTTAACCACGCTATGTTCTACGCATATTTCTACAAAACCAGCTTTTACAATATAATTATTTTACCTTACCTCTCCCAACTATTGCATAAACACGACCAATAGTAGTAAACATACCCTAATGAGACCGTAGTCTTGGGTTCGTAACGTTTATACGAGTTTGAATAGGGTGAAGTAGGAAAACATGGCCCCACTTGTGTCTGCTAATGGAGAGATAGCTAATGGTAATTTACACATCAGAGCACGCACACGAGTCAAGGCCCCAACCCACATTGAGCCAGGTGGTGTAGATGGTGACATAACACACGTCTTTAAAAACGGCAGAGGCTACTGACATTACTCCTGCGATATTCAGAGTACTGTTATCCTTGTCAGGTCTGTGATAATTCATGCTTGTGCAAATTGCCGTTATATCTTTGTTTAAATGGTCCATTTTCTACACTTGGATATACTTTCTTATAAATCAATAGTTGGAGATAAGTATACATTAAAGTAGCGCTCCTTGTGGAATAGTTCGTCCAGGGAAGTACTGCCAATTAATCTATTTCTGCCCTGAATCTTGGCGACTTTGTCTCTGGGCGACAGGCGCAGTGTCTCTCAGATCATTTAAAGCTCTTTGTGGCACTGGAACCGTTATGGACATGGAACGTGTCACTATTTAATTTAAAAATATAGAGTACATTTGAAAAAAAATCCTTCGCTTTAAGAGAAATATGCTCAGGTAAATCCAGCTAACAGATTAAGCACTACACCAGTGAGAATATTGGTTTTCTTCTTGAAATGAGCATACCCTCACATTCCTAACGAAGAATGGCAATTTTCAGGAATATTTGTTCAGCTAAATGATTATCACTTATTACAGGTTTCTTACCACCACGTGAATCCGTTTTATCTCATCTAATCATTTAGTGAATAACCACGAAAACCTTAAATGACGACCTTACCTCAACTCGAATTAAAGTTTTTCCCATACTAATACGGTCCATTTTGCTTGGGCCGAGCGGTAGTGACAATGGCGTTTTTTCAGAACTATTTTTTTACAAACGAAGTTAAAGTTATTTGAAAAATATATATCGTATACTATACATGTCCTATTTAGTTCAGTGGATATTAAAAAAAATCATTTGTATATATAAAGTACTTATTCAATACAGCAGTTTTCTTGTAAAATTTCGAAATAATTTTGTTTCACACCGCACAGTAATCAGTGTATATTTTCAATTTTATTATATCGCACTGCTATTACAATAGTGTTTTAACTAAAAAAATGTGAAATTCAAGGTTATACCATTGTTGAACGTAAAATTTGATTCTCTACACGTCAATAAAACCATCATTAGAATATTGTAAAAAACAACTAAAAAATATCTACGTAACTACTTAACTCAAAATGAGACACACTTTATGTGGGCTAGTTCTGGTCAAAATAGTCCTTATTCAAAAATATGACATTATTTTTTCTCTTTTATTTTTAAATATGTATATTTGGCAAGTAGGAAATAACCTATACATCGATTTACACAGACCTTTAAAGGGAAGTGAGTAATTCGTTTTTGGGCGATTCTGCGAAAATACACTTTTTGAGTTATTACACTATTGTATTAACAGTGCGATATATTTTTTCCATACTGATTGTTGCAGCTGTTATGCGGGACCAATCAAAGCCAGTTCAGGTTGTACAGACTCTTAAATCTATATTGTCCCGTTGTAGGAGCAAAGACGAGGTGTTACAGCGAACCACACAGATTATTCAGCCAGCACGCTCCTCTTGCCTGTTATTACTACGTTATAGCTTGTAACCACTCGACGCAATCTCATTAGTAGATCTGGGGCGAAATTTGGCGTTAATTTTCTAGTTGCGAAAGCGATAAGACCGCGTTCATTGCCTCTGCGCGTTTGGACAATGTTGACTCAATATCTCGAGGCTGGAGTACACCCTTTGGATTCTCGATACCACGCAACAATGACTGCCACGTACATTTTATTTATATATGGAGTGGATTCTTGGCTTAATTAAAAAGAAAACACGCACATATTGTTCATAGCGTTCTCAGATTATTATTTTTTAATGCTACTTAGTAAATACACTATATGAAGATGAATGAAGCACTGCCAAATTACCTCTGCCGCCAAGTTGTATTGTAACCATTACTGTGTTCCAGTTTTGAAGGGTACAGTTAAAGGTACGGTTTTGAGCACAGTGCTGATGATGATGAAACTACCGACACATATGGGTCTTCAATGGTATTTGCGTTATGTCCCAAGGTGTCGGGCGCATTGACAGTACTCAGCAGACTCTTACAATTTAAAGCTCTGAGTGGCATTGGCACACCAGACGCACGTTCGTCCCATCACTGAATTATCATTAAACAAAAGCTGTCAGGAAACCCGTGACCATTACTAAGCATTACTGCGTTCCGATTTAGATGGGTGCAGGTGACATTACAGGCACATGGGACTTGTCAACTTATGTCTCAGGGTGACGGGCGCAGTGCCCCTCAGATCTTCGCGATTTAAAGCTCTGAGTTGCATTGCAAATGTTATGGATATGCTTGACGCGTACCACCAGGAGCACTACTTGTTCGTCTCTTCATTTGATATCATAAATAAGTCCTAAGCATCTAACTTGATTGCTCTGGACCGTACCACAGAACACAATACCGTGTAAGGCATAAATATTTACGTAGTTTATTTTTTTCTAATTTTCTCGACACACAGGTCGGTAATTACTCTGCTTTAGGGTATATTGAAAACTTCTGCTGCTGCTTTTGCTGAATCAGATTCTTGTGAATCAATGAATTAAAAATTTTCTAAAAAAAAACACATTTGACGTATTATCAAATGTGGTTTTATTATACCAGGGGTACATACACCGACACAAAGCCATTGTGCTTGCGGACCCCTCACACAAAGTATATCTCACTTACTCTGACGTCCACTGAAAGTGTGGGCCACTGTGGGCCAAAGAAATATAACATTAATATTTTATTGGTTTGTGTCATTGACTCGACAAGAAGACCAGGGGTTCGAATACCAGCCAGAAACACCCGGCAAAACACTTAGCAATTGTATTTTCAAGGTTGCACATTCTGAAAAT
>NW_020653945.1:1289884-1292615 GCF_003589595.1 Hyposmocoma kahamanoa
GCAAAACACTTAGCAATTGTATTTTCAAGGTTGCACATTCTGAAAATTCTCAAATATCCAATCATATGAGTGCATTCAACAAATCGTACCTAATATCCTTTTCGCATGCTGCATGCATGATACACTTACTTTACATGCCCTGCTTTGTCAGTAAATTGATTTAATATCCAGCAACAATGCAGATGGATGATATAAAATATAATTAGTTCTCATGTACTATTTGAATGATTGCAGAATATTGCAAATCTACGTTAAGGGCACTTAAATAAAAGAAAAAAAAGAAAAATGAAACTATTTTTTTCGTCGTTCGTTCGAATGCTAGACTAAGTTCGAATTTAAGCCTTATAGCTTAGCTCCATCAGCTCATCCCGCCCGCCTTACCATCGGATATCCAGACGTATGGTGGGATATCATCGTTACTTGGTCAATATTCTCTACTAACTACTAAGCGTTTCTCATCATCTTTTATTATGCGTACAGCTCAGGAATGGAAGTCCCTGCCTGCGACTGTGTTTCTCCAGAGCTAGGTAGTGTTCAAGAGCCAGTCCATTAAATTTAAAAATAAAAAATCTAGAAAATTTGGACCCACTCCGGATGTCGCTTTTGCACTAATTCCGATTGCAATACGAAAAAATACGAATATCATCTGTACACCTAGAGATTAAATGATCGCTGTAACATTTCTCGGATTCGGAATTGATACGAATTAGATGTAGTGCGCAAGCGCTCTAACAATCAAGAAAACCCTAGAACTCGATACCAATAACATTTCTTACGATGAACCTAGAGATATATAGATTTCTTAGGTTTTCGCGATTGTTACACATAGGAAATGAAACTATTTTTCCGGATTTAAATCGCGTATATTTGTTTTTTCAAACAAACCGACGTTTCAGGCCCTTTACAGGTCCCATGGTCACGGTTGACGTCAACCTGTTTCATTTCCTATATATAGATTATCAATGAGAATGTTATTGCTAATTGGTTTTATTTGTCTCATATTTTCATTACATTTTTAGCTTATACTATCCCATTGCTAAGGCAAATAATTTTTTTATTTTCCTTCACTCATTACGGCTTAACGTTGCTACGGGGTAATGTTAACAATATTACCTGTAAAGGGTTCAAAAAGGGTTTAATTTGTTTGAAAAAAAAAACAAGTAGACGTTATTTAGATCAGAAACAATAGTTTCATTTCCTATCTGTAAAGAATCCGAAAACCTAATAACTCTATACACTACCAAATTATTATAAAAAACTGCAATCAAAATTGTGACGTCGTAATAGTGACGTCATTTTGAAAATATTATTTTTAAATGTATTAGATAGTAAAAGAATAATACAATTAATTCATTAGATGTTAATAGCGGGCAATTAGGAACGTTGTTAACGCCAAAACAATCCTGTTATTACATATATGTTACTACGGCATTTGTGATCCGATTTTGATAAATCTTTCTTTGTTGGATAAAGGGCATATCAGTGTTGGTCCAGTTTAAATTTGGAGGAAATATTCGATCTCTAAGGGTGGCAAACTAGGGGATGAATTCGGTTTCGCGCACTTTCCGGTAACCGATTTTAATAAAACTTGGCAAATAGACGAACTTTTCAGGACGGTTTTTTTTTTCTAAAAACTTGTAATTGTTTTTGTATTTGTTGAGGGGAATAGTAAGGGAGGGACATTTTCTTCTCAATTTCTATTCCCTCGTCCTATAAGCTACTCTAATATTCCTTGTAGCTGCTGGGATGCGAACGCCATCCCATACTAATCGTGTTTTTTTGTAAGGACAAACCATAGAGATCTTTCCCCCCTCCTATGTGTTTTTGGCTTCTGATTTTCGTCCATATAGAGAGCAAACTACAAGACCAGCAGATTAAAAAGATTATACAACCTGGCGTACAGCTCGGAACATCACGTACATTTAAATTAGTTAGCAAATCCTCTGAAAGCTACACACTATAATTTGCTCGTATTCAACCACTAAACTGTGCACTTTGCTCTCTTTACGCCATAAATCTAGATGCAGTGCTCTGTGATGGGCTTGAGGAAGCGTAATAAGATTACGCTAAAATTGTTCTGTTTCTGTCTTTATATTATTTTACAAACAATTTAAAATATATAAATATTGACCTATAACAGCCGGCTTAGCGACAACAAAGGGTAACCTATCAAAAACTCGTATTTATTCTTTTCCGAAATAACGTTTCCTCGAATTTTCATTACACCGAAAACCGAATTTTAACGAAACCGTTGTTCTTTTAGAATATGTTGGATGTTTATCGCAAAAACACGATTAGGGTCGGTTAAGTTAGGTTTAAAAGAAAAGAAAATTTCTTCGAGCAAACATTACTTCTGAAAAATGTCATTTCGGACTTCTGAGAGGTAACCAAAGTACATTTTACAGGAAGTTTCTTTGAAATATTTCGACATATAAACGTGATAGAAAATTAATTTTTTTATTGTGTAATAATGAATCTCTAAAGATTTTTTAGGCTTTCAGGCATTGACTTACAATTATATGGACGTCGGGTCCGCGCTAAAAAGTGTCCGCACTTGTAAGGCGCTAAAATTGTATACAGAGCGCTACCTCCGCTTTAGTCTTCATTTGTTCTACGAACAGCGCGATACTGCGATGACATAACAATTTAAATTTCGAATAGGATGACTTGGGACATTTTTTTCGTGGTTTTTGTATTAGACCCGTCGTCCATTTATTTGTAAGTCAATGCT
>NW_020653945.1:1292625-1304910 GCF_003589595.1 Hyposmocoma kahamanoa
GACCTTGTCCGTTATAGTTTAAAATATCATTAATTAATTAATACAAAGGTTTTATTAAATTCCTTTGATCCGGCTGGATTCGAACGAACGTCTTTCAGAAAACCGTGCCAGACGCTATGCCAACTTACGAAGATTTTAGATTTGAACAGCAAATGTTATCACAGTTGCAATGTAATCTCAATGGAATTAACAGAATTAGGTCCCTGGACTCTCATATCGCAGGCAATCACTGCTTTAACTTTGTATAAATAATTAAGGGAATGTTTAAGTGACACTTGACCCTAAGGGCGATCGTATCTTATTCACAAAGTGCGAAAGGCCGTTGACCACAAGTACTTTGCATTGATTGACAAATAATTGTCTTAGCATCTTTGTCACTAGACAGCTTCGAGGAAACAGTCTAAGGTTGCGATTCCACCAGAGATGTGCGAGGTAACTAGGCGGTTCGAGAATGTGCAGCGGCTCTGTGAAACGGTGTGATGGTTGCCACCGAAGATAATTACAATAAAAATGTAAAAATAAATAAATAAATAAAAAGCCGTGAGAGGTAGGTAGGTGGTGCGAGTCATATTAAAAGCGACGTTTTATTTCTATACAATACAATACAAATATATTTTGTTGCCCACAAGAACAAATACATAGCAAAAAAACGAAAGACATGTACGGGGTCAAGAGCACGTCAAGCTTTATACTTAAGACTTAAATCCAGCTCTATGCCGCTTACGATAAGAACGGTCCAAAGTACAAAGTGTCAAGCTTGATGTGCTCTTGTACAACAGGCAGCCTTAATGCAGTCTCTGCCAGGTAAACCAAGTTACAGGATAAATTTAAAATTAATGTATGCATAACCAATGCTTCTAAAATTCTATTTAACGAAAAAAACAAATTAGCTACTTTTTGCCGCCTATTACGTTTCATCTTCTGATAATACCTAGTGATGGGACAAACAAGTCGTGCGCCTGGTGGTAAGCGACACGCCTGTTCATAACTGTTGCAGTGCCACTTTAAATCACAAACATTCTGAGGAGCCATTGCGGTCGTCACCCTGACACATAAGTTGACAAGTGTGTGTGCCTGCACCTTCTCATTTGTTTTTCTGTTTCGTAGCGCTTATTTGGCTTTCTAAATATATGAAGAGGCTGGTGGTGGAACCTTTGCCTACCAAATAATGGGTGAAAATACATTTTAAAAAATGCGTTTGTTGTCATGGATTGTCATCGAGTATATAACCAGAAATAGAGATGAAATAATGGTCATATATTGCTGGTAACAGATTAGCGATACAGCTCTTATAAATATAAACTCTCGTTTGCACTGAAATATAGACAGGCCAACTACTGACCTGTGCGTACGTCTCCGTATATTCCAAAAAATATTCTGAATTTATTGTAATAAAGACAATATCTCTAACAATGCCGTGCTGTTCTATTCGGTGGTATGGGGAAAACAGCAAAATATCTAATTACAAAACAAACGGACTCACACTTCATCGGCAATTAAATATTAGATATGCAATTTTCCAATTTTCGTCCATTATAGCAAAGTTCAAATTAACTGGTCGATTTGATGTGAAACAATTGACGACACCCGTCAATTGTTTCTAATTCGGGCTGGCCAATCGGAGCGCAGTTGTTACAGTAATGATATGGCAGAATAGTTTTCAAGCAAATTAAATGACATTTCGTCTCTATTTCTGGTTATATACTCGATGTGGATTGTTAACAAAAATACATTAAATATTGGTTGTGTTTTATTATTTTATTTACTCGTAGAAAACGTATTGTATGTAATCATGACATAATTATGTTTTAAAATCTCGTACTTATGTGTTAGGCCACTCGGCTTAAGAATATGTATGTTTTGAGCGAGACGACCTGCCATAAGTATTTTAATAAATTTCTAGGTTTGCCTTGAATATTTTTTCGATCTGTTTATTTTATAACTATACAGGCAAAATTCAATACTAAATTCGAGAATACACGATAGAATGTCCATTGTATTTTTCTGGTTTATTGAAACCTTTTTACTGGTGTGTTGTAAATTCTACCTTATCTTTACGCATGTTCTGTATAATTTTGCACGCGTTGAAATGCCCATAGTGGTAACCTGTTTCGGTCCCTGCTTGTATACGACTACAAAAAAACAACGAGGCGATATGTAGCTTTATTTTATATTGTACATAACAAAGCTATGGTTTTTGCTTTCATTATAGAAATCTAAATTCACATGACGTATGTTTATTTCATAAGTAAGGCAAAATTATTATTGTAACGCCACATTATAAAAAAAAAACACAAAAAACAAAGACTAATATAGCTAGAACAGAGATAACACAAAAAACAGCGTAAAAAACATTTAAACAACAAGTTACATAATACTATACTGACATGTGTGCGGCTGTGTCATATACAAAAAGGATCCCATTCAGCTAACGTCACAACCAAGGCTAGGTTGTGACGCTGGTTTTCAAGGGCCCTAAATTATACTTGAAATAGTCACACACCCTCAGTAGCAATAGAACTTCGTGTGAAGCTTGTCTACTTTACCTATTTCTGCCGCCAAACAGTAATGTTAGCATTAGTGCCTTCCGGTTTTGATGGGTAAGGGTACTGGTGGATATCATAAAAAATGCAATTCGAAGCTCTCGCCAAAATTACTATACTACTATAAATTTTTATTAATCACATAACCAAAAACTTTATAAATCATACTGTATATAAATGTATTATATATTTCAGACTTTTAGCGGGCATCCTTATATACCTTCTACTACATTCTCGCCGCAATAAAGGCGCGTATCAAATGACACTCCTCTCGTACGAATCCGCCGACTAGTTTCGGGGCTACGAGGTTACATCCGTACCCGCGTCACTAGCCACATATTTACAACGAGTGTTACAATCATTGCCCTCCCTTTTTCGCTTCGCTTTAGTAGGGTAACGAAAACATCATATCGCACCCTTAACAATAAAGTGACGACGTTTGAAAAATAATATTTTAGGGAAAGTTGCAAAATAATAATAATAAATAAAATTTTCTTACAGAAAAGTGATATTAATTTTATTTAATATCATGATGTTAGAAGTAGTAGAGCTCTCTGTGAAGGAGTTCGTCAAGGGAAATACTGCCACCTTACCTTAATGTCAGCTGTGTTAAAGTTTATAAGGGTAAGGGTGCTGGTGAAATTACAGGCACATGGGACTTGTCAATTTATATCTCAGGGTGACGGGCGCAGTGGCAGTGTCCCTTAGATCTTTGCGATTTTAAGCTCTGGGTAGATCAACTGTTATGGATATGTCGCTTACCATCAGGCGCACGACTTGTTCGTCCCGTCACTTGGTACTATAAAAAAGAAACCTATTTTAGACTCTCGCCAGTCCCATGGCCTAGTATATTCATTTAGATTTTTAAGCGCAATGACACAGTCCGCCGGGGTCAGGGACTCAGGTTCAGGAACCGGTATTATTATTATAAAAAAGTCACGTATTTTTCACGGGACGATTTGATTGAAATCTGGAAACATGTATTGGATTCAGTTAGTTATATTTATACATTAATAAATATTTACACTGTATTCAAATAATGCTTAATATAAGAGAAAAGAAAGAAAAAAGTAAAAAAAACTAATCGCGAGTCGCGCTCTGTGGCATTGTCATCAATAGTGTTGTATTTTCACTAACCGCAAGCGAAACCAAGAAAATGAAACTGTACCATTGACGCTACATTGATATTTGAATAGAAAACATTGAGATTCGTCGAATATACAATAAGAACTAGACTATGACATAACAAACTAGTAAATTTAAAATATGTTTTTCTACTCACATCTGCCAATTATAATTTCATAAACCATATCGCAAAGGCGATCTTTTTAGTTCTGAATGAAAATTCTATTGTCTATGGTACTCACTACTGAACTAAAAAAATTGTACACAGAACTATAATGAGTATCAACAAAAGAATCTTCTGCCTCCTTATTGATTAAATTTGCCCAAAGGTCTTGCAACCGAGCCACAAAACTTTATAAAAAAAAGAATGGTTAAAATATAAGAGATGTCTTTAGTTTATTGTTTTGTAGTTTATTGTTTGTTGTCAAAGATTGTTAACAAAATATACATTAAATATTGGTTGTGTTTTATAATTTAATTTGCGTAGAAACAGCATTGTGTGCAATTATTACATATTACGTCTGAAAATTTCGTACTTAGTACTTAATAAACACGGTACTCTAGAGAGTTCGTCCAGGGTGTTCCGGTTTGAAGGGTAAAGGGTGCTGGTGAAATTACTCAGTGTTTGTACGAATTTTCATTACACCGAAAATCGAATAATAACGAAACCAATTCTTTCAGGATATGTTCGATGTTTATCTTAAAGACACGATTATGTTCGGTTAGGTTTTAAGTTAGGTTTAAACGAAAAAACATTTTCCTCTCAAAATTACTTTCGAGGTTATGTAAATTCAACAAGTCACTTGATATTATTATAAAAAAAATGTAATCTCTTGAAGAGAAATATCTCCATTAAGTACAAAGTAAGATATTTCGTTCTTAAATAATTCGTTTTAAACTCATATTTTAACCTATTTTCAGGATTTTATATGATCGAGTAAAGTACATCTTGTTGTGTAACAAATTAGAAAATTCTTTGGACAAATATCCTTACATATATCGTATATTTTTTGTAAGATCGTTTTTGATGGTAGATACCGAAATCATTTAATCTAATAAACAGTTTTTCTCGCGATTCTCCTCCATTGGGTCACCTTAATCGCACTCGAATACACTAAAAGGGAGTTGGCCCCTGGGTCACAGTACTCTTGATAAATCACGTCTTATAGCAGCGGAAATTTCCTCGTCTAAGTTAGTAGGTGGGAAGATTCCAAGTTACTATTAATGTTAACGAGGTCATCAGACGCGATTTGCACGAAGGTGAGCCTGAACTCCTTCAGATCTTAATCTAACATCCGTCAAGCACTCTTCAGTCCTGCTCGGTTAAGAATATCTCTTTAAGGCTATTGATAAGGTTCTGTTTTAACAAGTCAATTTGGATTCACCATCATCAATCTGGTTGGCACGGGTCAGCTCTAATGATAGGGTTTTTTTTTCTGTGATATCAAGTGACGGGATGAACATGTCGTGCGCCTGATGGTAGTAGACACGCCTGTCTATAACAGTTGCTATGAGCACTCAGAGCTTTAAATTGCAATGGTCTGAGAGGCACTGCCACTGCGTCTTATACCCTGAGACGTAAGTTGACAAGTCCCATGTGCCTGTAATTTCACCAGCACCCTTACCCTTCAAAACCTGAACATAGTAATACTGACATTACTGCTTGGTGCCAGACATAGGTAATGTGGCAGTACTTCCCTGGACGAACTCTTTCAAATGGAGCTGTGTGCTACGAGTGGTTTGTGCCACGATATTTGTTGCTTTTTTTGCTCGACTTTTGACTTAATTCTCAGATTCTCGTATTTCAAAGAAACTCCACATTTTGTAATAAACTCAAATTATTACTAATAATATTCATTAACTGGGTAATCAGAAATGCTATTACTCAGTTAATCAGTGTTTTGAAGATGACTCTCTTAAATAATATTGCTTCCCTTATGTAACTAGTAACTTGTAATATTAATTTTAAATTTAGCTTATAAAATTTATCATTTGTTATACCCTTACTGGGTGCATGTAACATTTTAAATGGAACGTCTCTACCAATGCACATGAACATAAATGAAAATAGGAAATTAAACTATTTTTCCGGATTTGTTTTGTTTTTTCAAACAAACCAACGTTTGGGGCCCTTTACAGGCCCAGTTATGTCTAATATAAATTTAATAACTTTAATTTATTCTAATTTTCGTTATTAATTAATAATAAATGTAACTTACATAAATTCATATTGTTGAAATAAAATAATTTGCAAAATTATAAATAAGGTATTTAATTAATAACTTTTGTAACTATAGTGAAAAAATAGGGTAGTTTGCATTAATATTAGACATAACTGGTTGAAGACTGTACCACCTCAGTCAACCGTGACCATGGGACCTGTAAAGGGTCCGAAACGTTGGTTTGTTTGAGAAAACAAATATACGTGATTTAAATCCGGAAAAATAGTTTCATTTCCTATGTGTAACAATCGCGAAAACTTACGAACTCGAAAAATAAAAATAATAATTATTCTTTCTTCTTTATGCGTATTTTTGTGTTATGGCGTTTGAAATAAATGCTATTTTATACGCATTAAGTAAGCAAGGGTTAAAAAAGGTCACAACACTATGTCGATACATATCTATTTGTGTTGACAAATGTTCGATAAGTATTATCGGAAATTGTCGATTCCTGGGGTGACTTGCGATATTCTTTTCATCAAGACTATTAGAATGCAGTAGGTCGTAAGCCGGCTATAGCGCTTCTTCAATTAGACGAGGCTTAGGACATTTATTCTCACTAAGAATTATAAACAACTCACTTACATGAGAACATAGAGCTGCCGTGTCAAACCAATAGACTATAAAGTCACTTACAATACTTTGATTTAATAGCGCTCATATGATCTTTTAGATGCCTAATCTTATACCCTGACATTTTAACTTTGGAGGTATTAGTGCTTTTGAATGAGATATTAAAGACTTATAATACACTGTAGGTTTTATAATTTCGATTTTGGAACACGAACACGGTGCGCAGCAACACAGTCTTTTGTACAGTGTTGCGGGGCGCCCGAGTTAGCGAAAACTCTCTGATCGTGCTAATGTCTCAGGAGAGGGGGTCTACTAACGTTTGTTGCGGCTTAAATTTTAACAATAAAAAACGACATTCTATCGTGTAAAACCAAAACACTGCAAGGTTCAATACAGTGTTTTGTAATGTCATAATAAACCAGAATCTTTCGGCTGTTATATATATAATAATAACGCACACACTCAACATAGCCCCGCACTAGGGAAACCCCGTGTCGCGGGTGCCATGAACACACACAAAGACAACCACAAATTACATCCAAACTCACTAGAGAAATAAATGTAAGCCATAGAAATATTTCTCCCGGCCCGGGAATCGAACCAGGGCACTCTGCGTGGCAGTCAGGCATGGTAACCCTTTGGCCACGGAGCCAGTTATGTTAACGAGGGTAACGAAATTTATTATTTTTTCAATAGAAATAACTTACCTTCAAAAGTAGAATTATAATGGCTAGATCATTGACTTACAATTATATGGACGTCGGGTCCGCGCTAAAAAGTGTCCGAACTTATAGGGCGTTAAAATCGTATACAGAGCGTCATTCACGCTTTAGTCTTCGTTTGTTCGACTGACAGCAAAGCAAGTAAAATTAGACAGTACTGCGATGACATTACAATTTAAATTCAACGTTTTAGCTTTTTCATATTCCTTTACATGTCACTACGTTTAAATAGGTTGACTTGGGACATGTTTTTCGTGGTTTGTGTATTAGACCCGTCGTCCATTTATTTGTAAGTCAATGGGCTAGATTAGTAGAGTGAATTCCACATATGTGTTTTCTATGTAATTTTTCAGGACGAAGATAAAAATGTGGTGTAAAATGTCGTAAACGCCATAATGTTTGTAGTTAGCATATTAATTAGTTAAAGTATACTTCTTCCAGATATTACATTCACATATTTGAATTAGAAGTTTATAAGGTTTTCTTAAGCAAAAATCAGTAAAAACGTACTATGTGACAACGCGTATGCGAGGTTTTTATTCTAAGACGACGATATACATAATTTGTTTTATGTAATTTGTATTATTCTTATGACTATCATGTTATAAAACACTTCTGACGTACGATCACATGAGTCTTTGTTATACCAAGGATACAAATTATTCATAATTTATTTATTTATCTAAAAGGAAGACCAACTGCTTAAAAGTAACTTAATTAATAATAGTAACAATCGTCACAAATTGAAATATAATAAGGAACATGCACAATTTTACTAACCTATTACTTACATAAAACATAACTTATTACGTTACTTTAACTGCCTCCGTGGCCGAACGGTTACCATACCGGACTGCCACGCAGAGGTCCCCGGGTTCGATTCCCGGGCCGGGAGAAATATTTGTATGGCCTACATTTATTTCTCTCGTGAGTTTGGGTGTAATTTGTTGGTTGTCTATGTGTGTGTCCATGGCACCCGCGACACAGGGTTTGCCTAGTGCGGGGCTATGTTGAGTGTGTGCGTTATTATTATTATTATTATTATTACGTGAAACATTATAAAAACGGACCTCAAAATTTCGTGGAATTACATAAAAAAAGAATCATACAAATCAGTTCACAAATGTCGGAGTTATCACGTAACTTACATACGAAAAAACATACAGTCGAATTGAGATCTCCTTTTTTTTGACGTCGGTTAAAAAGACAACCCCGCAATTGCAAGTCCCACTATAAGCCAAAGAATTGCCCACTCAGTGCTCTTCTTGCTGAAATCACATGCGTATTAAAAACATCCAGATCAAAAGAATTACATAGACTTTTATAGTTATTGCTACCACGCCACATAGCTTATTTTGCCTGTAATCCGTACGCACCGGGGTTAACCAAAAATGAACTGTTTCTCAAAGATTTTGTGGGAAATTGAGTCTGATCGTTCACCACATTACTGATTGGAGGCAGAAATAGGTAGGCAGTACTTCCCTGGACGAGCTCTTTCACAAGGATCTCTATTATTTTATTTTATAATGAAAAGAAATTGTATTTTAGGTATTGCGATCTCAAGTCGTAATAGAGAGAAACTAAGTTTTTTTCTTACTATATATGCTAGCCTTTTGTTAGTATGGTGGCAATTTTTCAATAGTTTGAACCCAAGATCTTTATCTCGAAATCACAGGTCGAAGTGGTTCACATCATTCTTTAGTACTCACACATATAACATACACACGTGCGTACTTATACCGACACGAACCTACACAAACATCGCGTTCTTTGTTAAGGTGTCTAAATTCACTTCCCACTTCTAATATAATCATGTGTAAAATTAGGATTTTTTTTCTTATAGTTCTCAATTGGATTGTGTTTTTGTGTGTGTGTGTTTATTACTCCGATATTTGTGAACTGATTTTGATATTTCTTTCGTTGGAAAGAGGATACCTCAGGATTGGTCCCATTTAAATTTGAAGAAAATATTTCATCTCTAAAGGTAGAAATTAGGGGATAAATTATTGGATTTAAACCACTTTCCGTTAACCGTTTATTTTTTCTTTATAAAAAAAAGGCATAATTATACAAATATGCAGAACCTTTGTTTGTGTTTTCCTTTTGTAAAATATGAATTGTGATTTATTGTCCTGTACAATAAACAAATAAATAAATTATAAAGTTTGACCACTCCTGTGGCCTTACGGTTTACACTGCCCGGAGAGCCGGGCTTCGATTCCCGGGAGGATCAATTTCTAAATTGCTTCTGATCTGGGTGTTCTGGGAAGTGCCAAGTGAACTCTGTTGCTCTGGTATTCATAGTACAGGGAGTTCGCTAGTTTGAGACCAGGTAAAAAAAAAAGTTAGTTGAATGGATCATTTCATATATGATGTGAATAACTCACTATAATCATTTAGTAGCAGCAGTAGGCACGACAGGCCGCGACTCTCTATGCCAGAATTGCAGTATCGCTTTAAGTCGCGCAAGTCGCGGCCTGTTGTGCTAGCCCTACGAGGCTCTAGAGAAAGAGTTGGTCTAGAGAAGCACTGTTACCTTACCTATTTCTGCCACCAAGCAGTAACGTGAGCATAACTGCCTTTCGACTTAGATGGTAAAGGTGGAAATACAGGTACATGCTATCTGTCAACTTATGTCTTTGGGTTACGGGCGCATTGGCTGTGCCTCTGAGATCTTTGCAACTTAAAGTTCTGGGTGCGCACGACTGGTTTGATCATAAAAAAAGTCACAATTATAAGCGTCAATTAGTGCAGTAACGGACGAAAGACATTGTTGTTAGTAGACAGATTTTGGGGCTATTTAAAAATAACTCTGTATTAGGTTTCTCACGTACCTCGTTTGATTTATAAGCTGACCCGGTTGTATATGCAATAGTAACCCCGATCAGTTAATAAAGTCGGTTTTTTTTTAAAAAAAGCAGATATCGAGCGATATAAGTCCGCGAGACGAGCAATAAACCCGGCGATTGGAAGCGTGTAAATCAGTGCTCTTGTAAACGTCCACAGTTGAGCCCGGTCGCCATGTGATGTGTGATATTGATGTGTGGATGGACAGAACTATGGTGTAAACAAAATACAAATGCCGTGGCCCAGAGATGAGCACTATAAATTGATGAGGAGGTCCCGGGTTCGATTTCCGATAAGATCAATTTAGATAACGAATTGGTTCTGGGGATCTACTTTCGTTCTCTATCCGCAACAATTACCTTCAAATAAATTATCTTCCTCTTAGAGCGCCTCTTCAATGCTGAAGGTTGGCCGTCAGCTTCCTGTATCCATCTCTATCAGCAGCCAACCGAAACAGCTGTTCAACAGAGGCAATGCCGGTGCGCGACTCTTTCCCTGCACTTTGCCCATCATTATTAGCTGTAGCAGCGTGTATCTATTGTTCCTGGTCACGTGACCAAGGTACTCAATTTTGCGCCTTTTGATAGACGGCACTTATCAACAATTACTGTCAAATAAGTAATACTTCACCAAATCAAAAACAATGTCAAGTATGAAGCTTTATTCGCATCATGAATTGTTTCGGACGGATTTTTTTTATATATACTTAATGACATAACCAACAAGTCGTGCGCCTGGTGGTAAGCCACACGCTTATCCATAACAGTTGCAGTGACACTTTAAGCTTTAAGTCGCAAAGTCTTAGGGCAATGCCGTTGCACCTGTCACCCTGAGACATAAGTTGACAAGTCCCATGTGCCTGTAATTTCACCAGCACCCTTCAAAAACTGGTACACAGTAAAGTGAGCATTTCTGCTTAGCGACGGAAATAGGTAACATGGCAGTACTTCCCTGGACGAACTTTGAGAGATAAGTTTAAGGAAATCAATATTCTTCTAGCGTCACAGTACATTTATGAAAATGTAAGTTATGTTAAGAGGAATAGTAATTTCTTTATGAAAAATTGTGACAGACATAACATTAATACGAGATATAAAAATAAAGTAGCTGTTCTAGAAGTCGTTTTCACAAAGTCACAAATTCTATACATTCTATAACAAGATCCCGATTGATATACAAAATTTGCCAATCACGAGGCTTAAAACTATAGTGAAACAAAAACTTTACACTAAAGGTATACAAATTCTGCGTATTTGGACGACAAAATCCGTGGTAGGAACCCGTTTAGCTCATGGAGTCTCGATCTCTGATGTTTGAAAGCAAAACAAAAAATATATTGTAAATGTGGAATGTGTACAGGTGTTGTTTACAAAGAGCGACCCCTAGAATTTCTTACTTATTTTTCTCAGGGGACTCTACCTTACGAATGAGCGGTAGATATTAACGAATGTGATGCTTCAAGTGTAATAATGCCCTATGAAATAAAGATTATTTTGATTTTATTTGAACTCTTACACAAGGAGCTCTACTGCGACATAAATGTCGGACGGAGAATGGGTGGAGTTAGTTTCGTCGCTTTGGTACACTTGATTGAGATTAAGTGTCTTTTTTATGCTATTAAGTGACATGATCTTCTTATCATATCGTTATGAAAAGTTATGTTACAAAATTGAAGACTACATGTTAGATAAGGATGTATGGAAAGACGACATGGCTCTAGATTCCACACAAATTTGATTCAAAGTGTATTCCATAGCATTTAAGTTTATTTGAAAAGAGCAATCCCTAGAGTTTGCTCGTTTACTGAGGGAAGTCAGCGTAGTGAACGAGCATTAGTTTAAATGTGGTGTTTACAAGTGTAAATTTATTTTACCTATGGAATAAATCGATGCCTCTAATGAACACTATGTCAACTATATTTTTTGGTCGTTTTCTGTTATATTTTTAAACAGCCATATTTATTTATTAACATTATGCTCTAATTTAGTGAAAAAAAAAACAAAAACAAAATTCGAAAACAAAAACAAAAAACGAATTTTGTGAAAAAGAAATTGGAAAACAAAAACAAAATAAAAACAGAACAGGTCCAAAAATTAAGTTAATGTTCACTAAAACGCGGTAAGTGACAAATGGTCAAATGTCGGTTTTAAATAGCAAAACACAGAGTACAAAATTATCTTTTAAAATCAGTTAAAATTAGTTAACGAGTTCGATTTATCGGAACTTACCCTAACGATGCGTAGCTGAAATATC
>NW_020653945.1:1304920-1307035 GCF_003589595.1 Hyposmocoma kahamanoa
TCATAACTTAAGTTAAATATAATTAGCATTATAATTGTCTTTCCCTCTATTCATCTTGGTTTTATCTCGTCAATGTTCACTAATTTTTAAAATAATTATAAGGAACTCATCCATTTGAATCTCTGTCTCTTGAGATACAGGTTTTTACCTAGTTCAAGAGTCAGTGTCGTTACTTGCTACTTCCTGTTCCACTTTCATTGTAATTGTTTTTTTCTGAAACCGTTATGTGTATTATTGTATCTATTTGTAATTTGTGGAAATAAATAAATTTTATTATTATTATAGGAAATGAAACTATTTTTCCGGATTTAAATCGCGTATATTTGTTTTTTCAAACAAACCTTTACTATTATTATTTACTAAATGATAAATGTACCGTTCCACGTTAATCCAACGAGGCACAGACCTCATTTAATGATAGCATTAGTACCTTTGCATTAAAATATTAAAATTACCTTAACAATGAAGCAGGAAAATAAAGAATCTTAACGTGCCGTAAATGACTTCCCAGTCCGTAATATGAGGCACAATATTTGTTGAATATAAAAAAAAACTTTCCGTCATTAAACCGTTGGGGCATTTTTGGGGCCGTTACGGCGACGTTTGGGACATTTGCGGTCTCGCGGGACCGATAAGGCGGGGCTCGTTATGTCCGATCGGAGGAATGATGGCACGAAAACCGCCCTGATACCGCGTTTTAAAATGTTGACTTCAAGTGTTCTTTGTTTAATTGATAAATTTATGTTTCCAGAAAACTAGTCTTTTTTGGACATTCAGTAATATGAACAGAAGTTGTAACAGTAAGGTCCAAACACATGTGTCAAATTATAAAACATCTTTGCACAAGAAATAATTTTAAATTCTCTTTTTCCCAAAGTTAGAGGAATACGCTTTTTTTGGGCAAAAGTATACCGTTGACGATCACATCGCCATTTTAGATAGAATAAGACTTTGCCTAAGCGCGTGTCTATTTTACATAGGAAACAAAAAAATAAGTTACGTATCTTGTAGTACATCTGAAACAAAACTAGATCTTCTGCTTATGTTACATATTACGGTAAACCTGAAATAAACTGCAAGGCAAAAACAAAAGTATTAATAAATTACGGTCTAAACTAGGAAATTTCCTATGCAATGAGTACTAGAGTTACGAATCTTGCACCTAGAGATGCAGAATGAGGATTCCATTGTGTACACAATGCTTGCACACCATTTGGCCGTTGAGGTGGTCAAACTTATCGGCCTCACCAGCCACCTGTTCTACGCAAGTTAGCCTAAAGTTAAAAACAATAAAAATATCCGCAATCCAGAATACATTTCACTAAATGATTATCATTAATTACAGGTTTCTTACTACACTTGACACAGATCCGACATTGACAAACGCCTGATGGGGACTGATGAGGCAGCGGGCCGAGTGGCGTGGCGTTAAACCGCTGGGCAATTTTGAAGTTTTGGGAAAAATGTGAATTTAATAACTATATATACTACTTCAGTTACTTACAGAGAATTATCTCCATATAATAATTAGTCTTAAACTTTCATTTGAGGTAACATTTCACAAACTCGATTTTTTTTCCGAAATAACGTTGGTTCGAATTTTCATTACACCGAAAACCGAATAACAACGAAACTGTTGTTCTTTCGATTTTCAATGTTGGATGTTTATCGCAAAGACACGATTAGGTTCGGTTAGATTAGGTTTAAAAGAAAAACATTTTCCTCTCAAAATTACTTTCGAGGTTATAAAAATTCGAGCAAACGTTTTTTCTGGAAAACGTCTTTTCGAACTACTAATAGGTAACTTTTATTTCAACCTGTTTTCGGAATTTTATTATGATCCGTCAAAGTATAATTAGCACATTTTTTATACAATATCCTTAGGTGTATTGTATATTTTTTATAAGACCTCAATTTAATAGTAAATACTGCTATTTGTTTTAGCAAAACAGTTTTTCTCGCTTCTCCTCCGGTGACACGCCTTAATATCTATCGTTCTTAATAACCACCCCATATCGCACTGTTAATACAATAGTGTATTAACTCAAAAAGTGTATTGTCTCAGAATCGACGAAAAACGAATTACTCGCTTCCCGTGAAAGATCTGTGTAAATT
>NW_020653945.1:1322035-1342522 GCF_003589595.1 Hyposmocoma kahamanoa
TAAATCGGTATAAAATCATCACCGGCACCTCTAGGTGTGGTATGCGTCTATCCACCGTGAGCGGTTATCCATCTCTCTGAACTCTCTATATCTACCTGAAAAATTACTAGACTATCTGGGAAACTTAAGGACCGGGGATTACCTTGCCCAACGCATTAGCATAGCTATACCAATGGAAAAAGCTTCCAGCATCTTGGGCACTTTGCCGCCGACATTCGTCATGAGAAATCGTTCTAAAAGTTCTCGTCAATTACTACGTTTTAACGTTCTCGTATAAATTAACGAATGTCTTGCCTTCCGACGCTGTCTGGTATTTATTTACGACTTTTTAGGTAGAACAATTTGTGAATACTATGATTCACTTTTAGAAACCTGACTATGTCGTAATTAATTACAAAAACGTTAACAAAGCTATACCTATGCTTCAGCTGTATCAAGCACACGTCCAGTCGTGTATGGAATATCTGCTGCCACCTTTGGGATGGCTCTGCTACATACCAACTGGCCACCTTGGATTCAATTGACAAGCGTGTCAAGAGGCTTATAGGTGGCTCGGAATTAGTAGAGGCGAAGCTGCAGAGCCTTGAACACCGCCGTAAAGTTGCTTGCTTATAGTCATCATCAGGGGACTAGACGTAGGTTTGGGTTCCACCCCTATGTTGAGGATATTCCAAAGATTCACACGAAGCGTTACGCTTCCATTTATATGGCGAACGGCTATGGAGTGGAATTCCCTGCCTGCAGACTTGTTCCCTGAACATTTTAACTTAGGCCTTTTCAAGGCGAGAGTGAATAGGAATTATTTACCTTTTAAACGCACTGTGACGGTGTGACCTCTTATAGCGTCGCTTGTATACTATCTTTTTTTTACATGTATTTAAATTTTAAATTTGAATTGTTCCATCTTCCTTCACTTTCTCATGCTCTGTTTGTTTTCGTACCACGGTCACTCCCAGCTCTACCGCCAAAACAGTCGGAGCTGTTAATAAGCTAATCATGTGTAATAATTTATAAGTCTACACCCTTCATGTATCTATTTCTGTAATTCAGTTTCTCGGCCCATTTAGGGGTAAGTGCCTTAATAATAAAGTGTAGGGAGTGTTTTATACTGTTATACCTGTTTTTTTACATTTACCTTTATATTGTTACAGCCTTTCTTTAAACTTTACTTCTTTAATAAATTTTGTGGACCGGAAGTTTCCCATTTCATTGCCGTGAACCTGTTCACGGCTAGGTAGGGTTACAACCCTTTTCAGCACTAATTGTTTTTCAAACTCTATCCTTTCTTTCTGGGTCCCAAATTAACAGTTGTACTGTACTGGTTTTGGGACGTCATAGTACCTTTCTGTATATTTGTAGGCCATATTGTTTCAAATACGATTGATGCTGGTCCGTGTTTCGTGATGACAACAGTTACTATCCGCTAGCACAGGTTGAATCCTTTTGTGGGGTCTCGATGTTTTCGGACTGATCAACAATCAGTCACTGTTAAATTAACATCTGACCAATTTTTAGTCTTGTACCTTATTCTTAAGCCTGTTTTGTGATTGAGAAATAAATAAAATTTCATTCATGCATTCATTCATTCTATTGAACACTATTATGTAAATTTGTTCCCTACTATGTTAATGGCTATGAACATTGACTTACAAATAAATGGACGACGGGTCTAAAAACCACGAAAAGAATGTCCCAAGTCAACCTATTTAAACGTAGTGACATGTCAAGGAATATGAAAAAGCTAAAGCGTTGAATTTAAATTGTAATGTCATCGCAGTACTGTGTAATTTTGCTTGCTTCGCTGTCAGTCGAACAAACGAAGACTAGAGTGTGAATGACGCTCTGTATACGATTTTAACGCCCTATAAGTTTGGACACTTTTTAGCGCGGACCAGACGTCCATATAATTGTAAGTCAATGGCTGTGAATAAAGATTTATGATATTATTTATTATTACAATAAGCATATTACGTTCCTAGGTTTTCGCGATTGTTATACATTGCCATTACACGGTGCTGCTAAGACTGCAGACACATTTGATGACTGCCCATTTGGAACTGTTATAACAATGATAATGTATTTATTCCAATAGCTAAGATCCATTGGTTAGTATTACAAACATCATAACAACAATTTTTAGTAGTAACAAATTTAAAACAAATATAAATTCACGTGTCTTGTTTATATGAGTATATACACTTCACAATTATTTATCCAGTTAATAACTATATGCTTGTATACATAAACATGTAAATGTATTCATTCGTATATTTAAAAGAGCGTTTCTTGCTTATGTATATTTTGAAATTTGAGTCATTAGCTGGTTTATATGTTTGTGTACGGGGGAATCGGGTTTAATCAAAAACCCCGCAAACACGTCCAGGACACTTGCTCTTGCGCCCGATAGCATGAAATCAATGTGTATATGCCTTAGCGAACATTTGTGAAACGGGGCAGCCTCAACAGCGGCGTCAGAAAAGCGTTATATTAGCTAAGTAGCTTTTAAGTAACAATAGAGCACTTCATATGGCTACTTGTTTTCGTTTATAGTGTGTTTGATGTGTAGAATAGAAAAACATTTATTGCAACGTCACAACACATATTTGTAGATGCAAAAAAGAATAATATAACTTAGACAAACAAAAGAAAATAGTAAGAATTTAAAAATACTAACACAAAAAACAACAAACAAAATATAACGACTAAAATTTGTACTGTCATTTGTGCGGTTGGGGCGTACGCACAAGGACCTCATTCAAATCACGCACACAAATATGACCGTCAACTCGTGGAGCTAAATAAGGAGTTAAAATAATAAATATGACCATAGTCTGGACGACTTGGTATCACAAAAAAAATTATCGATCTAAAATCGATTTTCATTTCGACCTACCACCACCATAGTACCATTATAGTACAGTATATAACCACAAAATTTTTAAACGAATAAGTCAAAATAATTTCCTATCGCACATCAAACCATCCACGGCGTTTTTCAAATGATCAAAGCAACATCTGTTACTCTTCCAAACACGACTCAACCCGCAACCACGCAATCACATAACCCGTAATCCTCGTTAGACACTGACTTACATTTCTAACCTGGCACATTTCTCTCGACATTGAATTTATCCCAATAATCAGTTCAACAGATGCAAATTAATCGAATGTATTGCCAGCAACCTGCGAAAACAGCTAATTGTCGATAAAAGGCCTTGAACAGGCCTCGCTGGTAACACTAACCACGATTACATTTATTTACAATCGTAAATCGTATAATACGCGTGTTTTATTTTTTCTCGAGGGGGTAACATCGATCTGTGAGCTTGAATGGAATGAATACGTCTGAACGTAGAGATGGGCACAACATACTATGTATTATCATTGACCAAGTACTAAAGACGACTGCTAATCTCCATACTGCAGATCGTTACTCTGATAAAAGGTCAAAATTCCGTCTTGTATCTTGATGGCGCTGACCAATATAGTATATAGTAAGTAGTTTATATTATATAACTGGCAGTGGATATCAATTAATTCTGAGAGTGAGAGAGAGAGTTTCTGAGTGTTTTTTCTGAGTGTTCGATCTTTGTATTAATAATTATAACAAACTAGTGGAGTAATTTCACAAAAAATAATTGAATATCAATTCAATAAAAATTTAATTAATACAGTGAATAGCGACATCTCTCACCAGGACTGGTAGCTGTAAAGGTACTAACTGGGTGATAAATCTGTAATAGATTTCTCATAGATGGCGCTACGACTAAAAACTCGTTGAAAGACCAAGTACAAAGACACGACGCAAGCACATAGAAAAATTCGTGAGGTCCGTTGGTTCGTTCCGTGGCTTAGTTGGTATAGCGTCTGGCACGGTATGCAAGAAGACGTCGGTTCGAATCCGACCGGATCGAAGGAATTTTTTCTGAGTGTTCGATCTTTGTATTAATAATTATTAGATAAGTTTTTTCTTTGTAGTATTATTCAAATATTGATTATGAGTTAAAATTATTTTCTGAACTTTTCTGAAAATTAATATGTGTGTTAGATGGCATTGTGTGTTACGTACTAATTTATAAATTAACGCTTCCTAGTATGGGAAGTGTTTAGTAGCAGTAGACTTACTTGTGAACGAGTTGTTCCAGGATAGTACTGCCACTTTACCTATTTCTGCCGCCAAGCACTAATGTCAGTATTACTGTATTCTGGTTTTTAAGGATGAAATTACAGGCACATGGAGCTTGTCTACGTACGTCTCAGGGTGACGGACGCAGTGGCAATGCCCCTCAGATCTTTGCAATTTAAAGCTCTGAGTGGCACTGCAACTGTTATGGACAGGCGTGTAGTTTACGATCAGGCGCACGACTTACTCGTCCCGTCATTTGATGTTATAAAAAAAAGTAAAAGAAAAACGGCAGTATCCATAAAAATCTGTTCAATAAGCGCCATCTAGTTTATTTGTTTGTTATCTCTAGGAATCAGAGTAGCTTTGATAAATTGCAGCTTGTCAAAATAAAACAAACTAGTAACGGCATGCTATGATGGCCGTTTTGACGTTTGCCCGCTCATCAAGTTTCGTATTAATTCATATAATCATGTTGACAGTGCTCGTGCAATAAAATTTATGGACGTATAATTTTACGACACAATTTGTTTTTCAAAATTCGAAATATTAAAAAATGAAATCTAATACGATCGTGACTTCTAGGATCGTCGTCCAGCACAACTTCTACCTCCGGCAAACTCGCGTCAAAGCTCAATGCAAAACAAAGCGGTTTCGAATTGACAATATATTAAGCAAACATGTTTTATTTCCGTTTTATTAAAACTATTTAATCAGCTACCCCTTGCAATACTAGTTATAAATCTAAAAACTTACAGATGTAACTCGCATTTGATTATATTTTTTTTCGATAATTAATTGAGATTTCACTTCACTATTGTAATCTGTCAAAACGGCCGTCATACCGTGCCGGCAGGTACTGTAGTTACAAAAATAGCTATTTGGTAGTCGTCGCGATATCTAGTATACCAATAGGTATTAAATACCCGACTAAGCTGTCTTGTAACGCGATTAGCAATCCCCTTGAGTTGTTGGTTCTTAGTGTTACTCAATAAGAATTTGTTTGGCTCAGTCTATATTGCCACGGAACAATCAACTTTATATATATTGTGTAACGTACAAATTAGAAACGTGTCAAAAGACAGGTTGCGTGTTTTTCGGAGAATTTTCGGGCAGTCTCGGGAATTTCCGCAGCTCGTACCATACTGTATCGTATTTAGTTTATACGTTAGACAATTGACATAAAGTTCATTGTGCTATGTACAATGTTGTTACAAAAATCTGCTTCCATTCCGTTACGCCGTAAATTGCCGAATAATGGAATTAGAGAATGTTTGCTTCTTAGGTTTTGGCAATTGCTACACATTGGAAATGAAACTATTTTTTTCAAATCTAAATAGCGTAACGTCAAAAACGTTTAAAAATAAAGAAATATTCGATTTTACTCGATAAAAAAGTAAATTGTTTTCAATGCCTTAATTTCTAAGTTAAGTAGTTACGTTTGTAAATGTTTAATGGCAATACTTATCAATATATATATACGAAAGGAAAACGTCGTGATGAAACCTGCATGTCGAAGGTTTACAACCCCTGTAAAATGTGTGATGTTCTCAACCCGCATTGGGCAAATTGCATAAAATTTAAGACGTATTACAAACTAGAAGCATGATTTACAGAATTTTATTATTCCGAAAACTGTTCGACTTTCATTGAACAACTTTTGTTTCATTTCTCCGAAAACCAGTTACGATTTTTTTTCATTACACCATCATTCGTTTTTCGGACATTCCCTTTGACTAATGTACCGAAGTTAGTAACGCAAACCCATGATGCTTTTTCATATATTAACTTAACCTACTAAAAAAGTGCACCCAGGTTTGATCTGCTCAGAGATTGTACTTTTGAATTAATTTGCTTTGTCTTTAAAATTTATCTAAGAAAAAATTGTTTTGTCTAGATTATATTATGGCATTAACTTGAATAGAACAAATAAACGTCTACCAAAAGGACTCATATGCTTATATAATAATAATTATTATTATTATTGTAATAGTTTTTCAGATAAACGTATTTTTGCTGTAAGATATTTCTGTATTATAAATTTATACCAAAACAATCATCGCACTAATGAAAAAAAGTCGAAACGTGTTCGGAATAATGGAAGTCGAAAAAAAGAAGTTTGTCTTAGTGATAGGTTACCCGTATAAAGAGTTGATGATAATTCTATTATTGTAACTGTTCCAAAGATACCAGTGACTATTTACCTGCGGTCTCTACTCACACTATACACAGAAGGTAGGTAAAAGCGTTCGGCAGACGGTCTATTTTAGTAGTAGGAAGTTTATAAGTAAAAATAAATTGTAGTCGGAATTATCTGCCCCATCGACCGGGGGCTCACTTGCCAATGTGCTGGTTTTTGTTTGTAATAGTAACAAATAAATATTAGATGGAATTTGTGACTGTTACTATGCTGTATGTAATTTGTATCGTGAATACAAACATCTGAAGAGTGTTACAATCGACGCTACGTTTTTTGTAAGACTGAAACTCCATTTACGGATGAATTTAACAGTTGAAAGGAATTTCTTTCAAAGAAATTGTATTTGTTTGTTAATTACTATTTGTTTTACGTTAACTAGTGTTGTTTATTATAATTATTAATACAAAGATCGAACACTTAGAAAAAAAATCCTTCGACGACCAACGACTTCTAGCAAACCGTGCCAGAGTCTATGCTAACTAGCAACGGAACGAATCGGCAGACCTTATGAATTTTTCTTTTTTTGTATGTATGTTACGCGATAACTCCGGTATTTGTGAACCGATTTTCATGATTCTTTTTTTGTTGGAAAGAGCGTACCTCCATAGTGGTCCCATTTAATTTTGAAGAAAATCATCCACCTCTAAGGGGGCTGTTCACGCATGTAGATTTGATTTTGTTAATAGCGCCTATGTTTTATTACAAGGAGCAATTATTTTAATGGTTGAGTTTGCTATTCTCCAATTCAAGGCGTTTTCTCTCTGAGTTGAGTAGTGAGAACCGATTTTTATTATCTCCTGTGTCAAGTCCCATGTAGTGGCGAACTAGGGGATATTTGAATAAAACTTGGGAAATAGACGTAATTCCACATACTTTTGAGTTCAGTTTTTTTAGTACTCTATACTGAGATTATTTTGTAAGAAATTTATCTCATTGTAATTTTCCAATAAAATTTTGCACTTGAGAGGCGGTAGGTCAAACCATTAGGCTTACCGATTGTGTGGTTACACATGGGGACTTTTAGCAACGATGCAAACACGCGACTGCATCGATACAGTTCCTTAATTTTTTATTTATTTATTTGCATTCAGGTAACAAAGACCCATAAACACATACCTTATAGACTAACATACATAATAATACAATAAAAACATTACTGACTAATTATTATTTACACGTATTGTCTGCGACGTGTGACGCAACGTGGGTGTCCGATAGCCGGCCTCGGAAACGTCGGTACATGACCCCCTTTCTGCCTAAACTCATCTTTCATGAGAGACGGCAGATGTTGAGTTGGTATTCTCACCACAAATGAATTAAATACATAGTGGCGACTGCTCGACCCTCAGGGTAGCATTGGCTTCAGCCGTATATACTCCACAATATCGGCAGACTTTTGTGGATTAATGAAGCCGTGACACGTCTAACAACGTCGTCAGTATCACTGGACGCAGTAAACGATTAGGGCCAGACGGGGCGGTGCCACTAAGATTACGGCTGGTGTACTTCTTCCTTTCCACCTTTTTGAAACCGTCGTCGTCGCACTGTTCAACTCTTCTCGGTGGTACTCATGATACGTCTCCAGAGATGAGTATCCTGTTGCTTATGTTGAATCATTATGTACGAAAAATGCGCATACGTTTAAGCACATTGTTTTGTTTTAATAGTAAATTTAAAAGCAAAATAAATACATACATAAAATAAATCGACGGGTGGTTACACACGCTCTTTGAATAAATATATAAATATCTACACAAGCACTCTAGTAACATCCATTTATAAAAACGCTAGACAAACGACGATCAATGGAGAATACTACATCAGGTACCCCATTCCGCATACAGAATATATATACTGCCCGTGTGACTTTGTGAATCAACAATGCTTAGCGCCAGACAGCCAAGAGCTCTAATACAATATTAAAAGCCGCACTGTATCAACCCATGTACCACTGTTGCACACGTATAACTGCAATGCTGAAACTGAATACCAATTGTCAATACCGCAGTGTGGGAATGCCAGATTTCTTAATTACGAATTATTAGGCTATGTTTGAATATTTTAAAAGCATGCAACTTGAACAACACTTTTAAGAATACGTGCTGTTAGATCATTGCCAAATACGTACAACAGTATTCGAAGAAAAGTGCCAACAAGGACATGGATGGATTAAAATTTTTAGTTCTTTGAGCGAGTTTATAGAGTGATCATACATTTTTTTTTAATATGGTATGAAGAGACCGGTGGCTTTGTAAGCATCACGACAACCTATACCAGTTTCAATGTGACTTAAAGCTTATAATACAAAAATCTGAGGGGTCTGACACCCCGCCTGCCGCCCTAAGAGCGGTTACACACAGCGGGTTTTAGTAGCGATGCAAACGCGATGCAGTCGCTAATCGTCTACCTTTAGGCTCAACTCAGACTGGCGCAGATTCGAAGCATCGCGTCGCGTCCTGTTTTTCAACTACAACGCATAACGACACGTGTCGACGACGTTCGCATTAGCGCACCCGGATCACAGAATGGTCGGCGTCTGACGCGACACTGCGCGCAAGTAACGCAAGTAACGCGCAAAGCACAAATTTGTACCTTAATAATGGTAAAATAGAGACGAATATGCTGTAGGAGAGAAACACGACACGTCGCGACGCTTCGGTTCTGCGCCAGTGTGAGTTGAGCCTTACACTCACGCGCGATTATAAGCGGTGCAAGCGTGTGACTGCATCGATACAAACCGTGTGTAACCGCTCTAAGATATAAAGTTGATAACTCCGATGTGCCTGTAGTTTTACCAGCACTCTTAACCCTTCAAAGTCAGAAAGCAGTAAAAGCTTATATTATTTCTTGGCGGTAGAAAAAGATACGGTGACTGTACTTTCCTCTTTCACATCGAAAGGTCTATTATTATTAAAAATTGGCCTGTATGACCAAAATGGTGGAGAACTCTGGTAACTTTTTTTGGTGAAATTATAGGCACATGGGACTTGTCAACTTATGTCTCAGGGTGACGGGCGCCGTGGCAGAGCTCATGAAAATTCTTCAGTTTAAAGCTCTGGGTGGCACTGCAACTGATATGGACAGGTGTTTCAAAAGGCATCCCGTTACCAAGTCTTGGTAACATAAAAAAAAACAAAGAACTAAAAAAATTGGGGAAAATCCACGATTATTGTCGTATGTACTAACAACTATGCCGTGGAAAACGAGCAACTAAGAGGTACTTAGTATCTCAGAGATATCCATCTGCGCAAAACCGTGAAGTAAATACAAGATGGTGCATGATTGGACTCTCGTGGAAAATTACATGTAGTTTCATATCCAAGGCAGTATAAACTTAAAAAAGTATTTAACAAACATTGACTTACAAATAAATGGACGACGGGTCTAATACAAAAACCACGAAAAAAATGTCCCAAGTCAACCTATTTAAACGTAGTGACATGTAAAGGAATATGAAAAAGCTAAAACGTTGAATTTAAATTGTATTGTCATCGCAGTACTGTCTAATTTTGCTTGCTTCGCTGTCAGTCGAGCAAACGAAGACTAAAGCGTGAATGACGCTCTGTATACGATTTTAACGCCCTATAAGTTCGGACACTTTTTAGCGCGGACACGACGTCCATATAATTGTAAGTCAATGTTAACAAAGGTAAAAAAAAACACTAATACGAACTTATTTTCAATTCAATTTCCTTTAGCTTCTAAATTTAGCGTAACCCAAATATTATGCAGCTAAATCTAGAGTAAACTTCTCAGGTAGAGAAATATTCAAATGAGTGCCATTATAAAAATGTGAGGACATAAACAAAGGAGCGAGTCTTAACCTGGCTGCTGCTAACGAGCGGTGTATTAATAAAAGAGCGCTTAATTCGGGAATTAGCCCAAGAATAGGAACATTTATAGAGCTTGCAAAAAAGAAATACAAACAAAAACAAAATGGAGATGGACCTCGGAAACGATGGCGTGAATATTTGAATACCTATCTGTAGGATTGACCGGAAGCTGTAGAAAATCTAGGTAGGTGGAAGAGCTTCCTTTCCCAAGTTATCTCGATTACCCACTCGTCTTACAGTAATACATCATAGAAGCTGCATTATATAAATATACTGCATGATATTAAACTGCCTCCGTAGCCGAACAGTTACGACGCTGGTCTGCCACGCAGAGGTCCCGGGTTCACTTTCCGGAACGGGAGAAATATTTGTATAGCCTACATTTATTTCTCTCGTGAGATTGATTGTGGTTGCGTATGTGTGGGTGCATGGCGCCCGCGATACACTATTTGGCACGGGTTTCCCCTAAGTGAGATTAAAAATGAATGTTGATGAAAATTATCTCGCATTACATAGGGCAAACAGCATGGCCCACCATAAGAATAACAATTGCCTGGTCTCAAACTAGGCAATTTCCTGTGCTATGAGTACCAGAGCAACGGAATTAATTCTGGGGCACAACTCAGAACACCCAGATCAGCAGGCTGATATGAATTCGAATCAGGATCGATCCAATCGGGTAACCCATCCGAGTCTCGAAATGAGATGGGTTTCCGAGCGAGAAGATGAACCTCATTCTAATTAAATCTATATCTTTCTAATTTGTGAGTTAAATCAACTATTTTTATATAGTTTCCGATCGGCCAGTTGCGTATCGCAATTATGCGCCTCCACGCGGAAGAGACGCACTTTCCTGCAGGAAGTCTACTACAAAATACCATATATATCATGTTACTGCGTCCGCAACGAAGCTCATACGTAACATATGCCAGTTTTACGATGAAAGTAATGTCTAAATTCTATACGAAAGCTGTCATTTAGACTTATATCAAATCACGATCTTCGTACGCGTTTCGTAGTAGCCTCCGGTCCGATACGAAGCTAAAACGATTATCGTTGCTTCGTGTTTCGTATTTCGTGGTAGGCCTCCAGGCCTTGGACTCTTGTTCTCCGTCAGACATTCGTCCGAAACAAGTACTATCAAATATATAATACTCGACCGAATTAAAAGACGCATGATGCGAATAAGGCTTCATACTTGACATTGTGTTTTAATTTGTTCGAATATTACTTATTACGGTGATCTCCAGAGCCATTTCATGAAATATAGTTTCCCATGTGTGGTTGTTTGAAACTTTACTATTATATGAGATCTTAAGTAAAATATTTATAAAATAAAGTTTAATACATTTTTTCAGAATTTTAAACGTTTTCGGTTGAGACTGTGTGTCCTTATTATCTTGCAAACAAACTTATGATCACTCCATTATTCCATTTATTACAATATAATCTCAGTACAGAGTACTACAAAAACCGACCTCAAAAGTACGTGGAATTACATCTATTTGTCAAGCCCCTGAACTAGGGGATGAATCCGGGTTTGCGCACTTTCCAGTAACCGATTTCAATAAAACTTGGTAATTATATGTAATTCCACATACTTTTGAGGTCAGTTTTTTTAGTACTCTGTATTGAGATTATTGAGATTCAAGGGCATACTATCTATTATGATCCAAATAGTGCATCCTTAATACCTGATTGGACGTCATATCAAATTGTATAAAGACTATACTTCCGTTTTTTTTATGACATCTAGCGGTAGGGCGAACAAGTCGTGCTTATCAAAGCGACACGCCTGTTTATGGCATTCAGAGCTTTAGATCGCAAAGTTCTGAAGGCACTGCTACTGCGGCCGTCACCCTAAACCAAACGTTGTCAAGTCCCGTGTACCTATTATAATTTCACCATCACTTTTACCCTTCAAGCCTTCTTCGCCACTATACTGAACTCGACACAGGAGATAATAAAAATCGGTTCTCACTACTCAAAGTATATTGAGAGAGAAAAAAGCCTTGATTGGAGAATAGCAAAATCAACCACTTGTATTTTTTTTGTATGTATGTTACGCGATTTGTGAACCAATTTTGATGTTTCTTATTTTATTGGAAAGGTTGCATCTTAGTATTGATTCATTGATTTCTATAAAACTTGGCAAATAGATGAATGATGAGAGTGATTCCACGAATTTTTGAGGTTGGTTTTTGTTTTTCAAAAAGTTACAATTAATATCAATTCAATAAAAATTTAAATACAATGAATAGCTACCTCTCGCCGGGGCTGGTAGCTGTATAGGTATCTAACTGGGTGACAAAATATCATAGATTTCTCATAGATGGCGCTACGAATAAAAAGTAGTTGAAAAACCAAATGCAAAGATACGACGCAAACAGATAGAAAAATTCGTGAGTTCCGCTGGTTCGTTCCGTGATTTGGCTGGTATTAGTGTCTGGCACGGTAAGCTAAAAGAAATCGGTTCGAATCCGGCCGGATCGAAGGAATTTTTTCTGAGTGTTCGATCTATGTATTAATAATCATAAATTATAATTATTTTACTCTATTTGTATGCATGAATCTCAAAACGAACTACATCTTTAAACATCATAAACTTATTTATATTCAAATGAACTTAAACAATAAAAAAAATTAAACAAACCAACCCACGTCTTCCTAAATTGCGATTAGCTTCAAACAATGATAAATATAGCGTACAAGTAAATAAATGGGGCAGACTAAGAAATCGTCTGTTACGCGTCGAAATAAATATTCCCGCATCGAACTTGGTATCGAACTCTGAAATTGCACGCATTTGTAAACTAATTACCAGAAATAGGCAGCGTATATTTACCTTAATTTCAAGGAAATAATACACACAGAGTCGATAATACCTCCCTCTGAAATCACGGAATTATTGTACTATATTTTTGATGTCTACATTAGTATTCGCACCTTTGATGTAAAAAGGCCACATCTGCAAAATTATGACTTTGAACGTTACAAATAATAAACATTCGAATGGGCTAATCATTCGTCTAAGTCGAATCCGAGCCCGCTCACGCGATACCCGCATAACACACACAGAGAGGTGCCGGTGATGATTTTATACCGATTAATCGGATATCGAAGTTATAACAGGTAAAAGAACTAATATTAATTGCTATTTCGGTAACTTCTCTAGCAAACCATAAAGCTTTTAATGCCTGGGTCTGTCATTTAAAAAAATAAACAACTTCAAAAATACGTGACGACAATCGTGTGTGTTATTGTTTGGGCTGGTGATTTAGGTGTTTATTTATTGAAAACATACCATAAGTAGCGTTTTTTAAGTTTACCCTGAATATAAATGTTTATAAACTATACTTTAATGAGTAATGTCAAGGTAAACGTTAGAACCACTCAAACGGAATATTATCATATTTACCCAAGTACACCAAAAATTTCATTTGTGCTTTTTAAGTGCAGGATTTGCGGTGTATTACTGCATTTTATTTAGGATGTTTTTGTTGGTAGTACGGAGGGTATTTATTTAGCAATGCAGAATAACAATTTTTATTTATAAAAACTTGTATTTAAACTGAATCCTTTTCTAATTTGTGAAACCAAATAGCCGCCATTTTGCGGTAGGAGGAGCGCATCGCGTGAGCGGTTAATCATTCGACTCACGAGTGCACGAGACGAATGATTATTATGTCGGAACTCCAACAGACCATTCACCAATGACCATATAAAAATACCCCTATGCCTATCACATTGCCGGTATTTACCATATGTCAGATAGCCCTAGGTGATCCCGAGTATCGTTGTGCTCTATGGAATCTATGGATTATGATCATTCAGAACTAAAACGAAAATTAGTAGCAGAAGAGCTCCTTGCGAAAGAGTTGGTTCAGAGAAGTACTGCTACTTTACCTATTTCTGCCGGCAAGCGGTAATGCGGTAATGTGAACGTTGGCGTACTACGTCCGATTCGTGTCAGATCCGAATCTGAGAAACGATTGTCCGAAACGTCACAGGGATCATTTTGTCTCTTGGTGTACAAGCGACATCCGAGGGAGGTCTGAGTTTTCTAAATTTGTACAGACTCATGCATGATGACAGATGCAGGATGCAGTGCTTTCAATTCTCTATTGTAAGATCGACTTTTGCATCTCTTTGGTGACATCTATTGGTGAAATGTGCCTGTAGATGGGACTTGTCAACTTATGTCTCAGGGCGACGGGCAGTGAACTAGAAAGTATCAGCTTTTCCATATAACAAAAAAGTAAGAGATTTGATTTTTTTCTTAAAAAAAAAATACTTTAAAACGTATTATTTTCCAAATGCACTTAAGACGTTTTACCTTTCCAGTCTTTTTAAACAAATAATAACATATCAGGTATTAGGTCCTTTACCTATTCCGTTCTCTGCTAATTAGGTACGTATGTAATTACCTACAATTTACGTAACTAGTGTGTTGTTATCCTTGAGTAAAGGGACGTCCGGTCTCAATGAAAGTTAGGTAAGGAATGATCGGTTGTTTGGGGTAAATTCGCGTCAAAACGTTACACGTATGGGTTAGAGGTACAATTTATTGAATAAGAAGCTTGTATTCTGCATGGCTAAGGGATTTTATTATCTATCTACTTTGTTTTTCTTACCTTTTTGGCTTTCCCTTGTTTATAATTTATTATATATTATTATATTTATAGAACCTTTAATTTCTTTTATATTACTTTTGGTTTTTTGTTGATTATAGCAAATCTTATATACTATTTGAGAAGCTTAATGATGAATTTAATTGCTTTATTTATACAAAGATGTCATTTTAAGTATTGAAGTAGATGATACATGTTTTCATGGTTACCTATCAGTAGTTTGAAATGAAATTTTGCAGAAATAACGTTTGGTCGAATTTTCATAACCTCGAAAGTAATTTTGAGAGGAAAATGTTTTTTCTTTTGCCTTCCGTGTCTTTGCGATAAACATCCAGCATATCCTGAAAGAACAACGGTTTCGTTATAATTTTGGTTTTCGGTGTAATGAAAATTTGATAAGTGTTATTTCGGAAAAAAATTAGGTTTGTGATAGGTTAACTGTTTTCATTGTGTCTACCGAGTATACGCAAAATGCATAGGGAAATGTAATGCTATTAATGCATCATCAGAACAATCTAATATTTATAATCTCATAATCTGTGTCTTTGAAAGATAAGTTTAAATAGATAACATTGTTATACTAGCGTCTCAGTACATTTATGAAAATGTAATTTATGTTAAGAAAAACAAACGAGCTGTTCTTGGCAGTCGTCTTCACAAAGTCTCTAATTCATTGAAGGAGCAATGTATACGCTCCTGTAATAAGATTCCGATTGATATTCAAAATTTGCCATTTACGAGGTTTAAAATTATAGTGAAACAAAAACTTTATACTTAAGGTTATTATTACGCAGCTTCAGCGTACTTGGATGCGTACGTGCTAGTGACCCGTTTAGCTCCTGCAAGTATTCTCAACCTAAGGTGTTTGAAATAAGTATAGTAATTGATAAATGTATTCAAATGTATATTACATACAACAAACATACAAAGAGCAACCCCTAGAATCTCTTGCTCATTCTCATCAGGAAAATCTGCTATACGAATGAGCGGTAGAGGTTAATAAATATGACGACTTCAAATGTAATTAGCTTACCTATTGGATTTTTTTGACAAAAACGTATTTACGATTATGTTACGTATACCGACAGCTGCTCAATGAATATTTAAAATAATAGTTTTTAATTATTGATTATCTTTTTTTATTATTATTTTTGATTTATTTCATTCGTGAAATTATTTCTCTCTTATTTATTATTATAGTTGTCAACATTGACTTGCAAATAAATGGACGACGGGTCTAATACAAAAACCACGAAAAAAATGTCCCAAGTCAACCTATTTAAACGTAGTGACATGTAAAGGAATATGAAAAAGCTAAAACGTTGAATTTAAATTGTAATGTCATCGCAGTACTGTCTAATTTTGCTTGCTTCGCTGTCAGTCGAACAAACGAAGACTAAAGCGTGAATGACGCTCTGTATACGATTTTAACGCCCTATAAGTTCGGACACTTTTTAGCGCGGACCCGACGTCCATATAATTGTAAGTCAATGGTTGTCAAGTAAGAATTTATCATTTGTATAATATCTTATATATGCGAAATATGTTTGTTACTGGCATTGTTTTTTTTATGCCATGTTTGAAGCAAATAAACGAAAATTATTGATTTTATACATGTGCATTGTAATCAATATGTCGTTTAGGCAAAATAGGAAAAAACTAGTTATAATAAAGTGAAAATCTAGACTGAATGTTAAATTCTCTAAAAATAGCCGTCTAAAAGGAAAATGTTGTCAGGCCCCGTGCACGATGCCCCGGGGTGCGGCATGAATAGATTTTTTTACCTTCAACTATTAGTGTTGTACTTAGACAAAAATCTATTTAATTTGTATACTTCTATATGGAATGTTATGCACTAATGGCGCCAGTGTTTACCGGAATATATAATTAAATAATTTATTGCTATTCAAAGCTAGGGTCACATCGTTTTTTGGCGCCAATTGATATTTTGGCCACGGGTATGTCTATTTATATAGAAAAAAAGTACACCAAGTTTTTTTTTATAATGGCCATGACCACACCAATTGCTGCCAGTAATGGGAATTTTGAGCCAAGTGCGATACAGGGTGGGATTATTTTTAAGGTTAGGATTTTTGGGTGAAATCTCCTATTTTTTTGTTATAGCATCTTTTGACAAAGCCTGGTACTGGTCTTGAATTTGTAATATTTGATCTCTTTTTTAATTTGTTTTTGTTGAATAAAGATTACCTGGAATTCCCCGCACTTACGAGCACCAGCGGAATTCACTCCGGGGCATCACCCAGATCACCCAGACCAGAATCAATTTAGAAAAGTTCATTCTCCGTGTGTGGTTGTTTGGAACGTTATTATTGTATTGAGCCTTGGACTAAATTATTTATAAAATAAACTTTAATAGAACATTTTCACTAAGACCATTTACTTAATTGGTCCTACCGGGAATTGAACCCGGGACCCTCTTATCCAGTGCCCACAGTGCAAACCGTTGGGTTACCGGAGTCGTCAAAATTGTTATTATATAGAAAACACTCATTGGTTTGTCGTTATGAGTATGGAATACCGCTTTTATCTTTTCGCGGTTTATTGTTTTCCAGTGCTCGTTCTTTTGAATAAGTTTTATTGAATATCACGATATCTTGCCACCATTATGTTCAATTAAGCATATTTTTTGTAATTACTCCACTAGTTTGTTATAATTATAAAACTAAGAAAGAGAAAAAATTACTTTGATCCGGTTGGATTCGAACCAACGTTTCCCAGCAAACCAAGCCAGACGCTTTGTTTGTTGCAGATCTTTGTTTCAGTTTTGAAAGACTTTTTTGCCGTTGCAGATGGCGATCTGTGAGAAACCTATGAAAGTGTCTCTTCACTCAGCGTCAGCTTAGTTGGTATGGTTCTTTTCTTCGTTTGATAATTATAACAAACGATATCAGAATGTCATCTGGCTTACCGAATGCAGCCCATCCCAGTTGTAAGCGTTTTGTAATATCCTTTTTGACGCTATTTACCAAAGGATAGAATATGCCCAAGACACTGGTCAATTCTCTCCAAACTCTCATTTCCTATTATAACAGTTGGACTGGAGACATTCGCCATGTTATTAATCCTGGACATAATTATTCATCCTTTTTTTCCACTACCTTGCCCTGGCGCAAAGATAGGGTCTACGATGGACCAAGCTCGCCCAGATGATGCATATTCAGTCGCACCTTGAAGATACTCAGGTTGTGTGAGCTCGGAAACACAGTCGCAGGCATGGAACTCCATTTCTGGGTGGTGCGCATAATAAACGATGATGAAAACCAACCAAGTAAGGGTGACATTCCGCCGTACGTCTGGATGTCCGGGATGAGCTGATGGAGGTCATGGGGACACTCACAGAAATATATTCTGTAGAAAAGCGACAGACTTTGCGCCGGTATCGTCGCCAATAAGTCTCCTGGCGCTGCGGTCAATCGAATCAAGTGCCACAAGTTTGTACTTCGTTGAGCCATCCCATAGATGACTGCAGTACTCCATGCAAGATCGGACTTGTGCTCTGTTTAAAGTTAATAGCTGTCCAAACGTGAATCGTTATAGTTAGAATCAGAATCGTCATCCTTAGGCCAAAAAGCTGTTTCTTGATTTAATAGCATTGATAATATTATTGCATTTTCAAGCCAGATAATCTATATTATAAGAAAGTAAATCAGCGCAAATATCGTTTTAACAGAATCTAGAATAAGCCTCTCGTGTCTTATACCGCTTCCTTAGGCCCATCACAGAGCACTCCATCTAGATTTATAGTGTAAACAGTGCACTTTATGCACTGTTTAGTGGTTGAATACGAGCAAATTACAGTATGTAGCTTTTAGAGCATTTGCAACCAAATTGTAGCGTACTTTTATGGGTTGTATAAAATGATATTGCATGCCTTATAGATTATTCTTATGGTTCTTTGGATGGCCCAGTTAAACCTTATGAAATGATCCAGCAATACAGGAAATTTACGGTAGTTTCCTGACACTTATTGCTCTCTTTCAGAGCAATTTTTCTACGGCAATTTTTTTTTATGATACTAAGAGCGCGGTGGAAGGTGCGCTTGGTGGTAAACGACACGTCTGTGCATAGCAGTTGTAATGCCACTCAGAGCTTTAAATTGCAAAGATCTGGGGCACTGCCACTGCGCCCGTCACCCTGAGACATATTTTGACACGTTCCATGTGCCCGTGATTCCATTAAAATATATGTAAATGTTACAGCTTGCATTTATAAGATAATAGTATTTTGGTATTGATGATATACATTTTTGGTAATTGTGTTTTGCGTGGAAACTAGAATAATTTTTTTAACCGACTTCAAAAAAGAGGAGGTTCACAATTCAATTGTATTTTCTCGCATTCGCGCACTTTCCGGTAACCGATTTGAATAAAACTTGGCCAACAAATGTAACTCCACGAACTTTTGAGGTAATTTTTTTTACTACACTATACTGAGATTATATTTGTAGTTTTAGAGCTGCTATCGAAAATAATAAATATATGCAACGTTTCGGTAGTGCAACTGTTGTTATCTCTTTCTCTCAAGTCACAATAAAAATATGTAAGAAAGTAAAGAATCCTTGCTGTCACGCCAAAAATCCTTCAGCATTCGCTGGCGTTTTGTTATCTTAGTATCCACAAGTAAAATATACATCGAGCATTTTCAATTGACTACAAACATAGAGTGCATATTTTTATGTTTATTTAGTCTAGAAGTAGTAAAATACAACAACGCGATATATAAAACACACTGCGCCTATTTACCGACATAAACGTATACACATCATCAAAGGAGCTCCAACGCACTACCAGACATCCGCACGCGTACTACACGTGACTCCGAGTATCGTCATCGACAATGGTTATAGTATACATATCAAAAATGTCTAGCGATCATCCACGCTTTTGCCATTTACTGAAACACATGTTTTGTAATTCCTTTTTCTTAAGACTGGTATCATGACTGTGGTATCACAGTACATTTACTCAAATATTTTATATGCCCGTAAAAATATACATAAGTTCAATAAGAAAGAAGATATCACCACGATTTCGTTTAACCAAGGTAAACAACTCTTTTATGGGGAACTGTGTACGTTTTTACAACAAGATTCCGGAGCATATATTAAGTTTATCATTTCCTAAGTTTAAAAACTACATTAAAAATAGTTTGATCGAAAAATCATATTACAAAATTGAAGACTACGTGTTAGATAAAGATGTATGGAAAGACGACATGGCTCCAGAATCCACACAAATTTGATTCAAAGTGTATTTCCATAGCATTTAAGTTTATTTGAAAAGAGCAATCCCTAGAGTTTCTTGCTCGTTCTTCTCAGGGAGGTCAGCGTAGTCAAAGTCAAAGTCAAAGATTATTTATTCCATAGGTAAAATAAATTTACACTTGAAAACGTCACATTTAAGCTACATTTAAGCTACTGCTCGTTCATACCTTACCTTATATGTTACCTTAGTGAACGAGCAGTAGCTTAAATGTGACGTTTTCAAGTGTAAATTTATTTTACCTATGGATATATCTTTGACTTTGACTAACACCATTGGTTTTTTTTATCAATATCATAATTAAAAAATAAATGACTAAATAAATATTTTTAATAAATTTATATACATATTCTTATTTAACGGATAAACCGTGTAATGAAATATTTTAAATAATTTTAACTATATGACAGTATTACTG
>NW_020653945.1:1357522-1372197 GCF_003589595.1 Hyposmocoma kahamanoa
CCTTTTATTTTGTAATAAGATGTTTTGCTGTTTTTTTCCCACACCACCGAATGGAACAGCACGCCATTGTTAGAGTTATTATCTGTATTACAATAAATACAGAATATTTTTGGAATATACAGAGACCATTGCGAACTGCCTTCGTAGCTGAACGGTTACCACTGACTGCCACGCAGAGGTCCCAGGTTCGATTCCCGGGCCGGGAGAAATATTTGTATGGCCTAAGGTCAATGATGGTCTACATTTATTTCTCTCGTAAATTTAGGTGTAATTTGTGGTTGTCTTCATGTGCGTCCATGGTACCTGCGACACAGGGTTTCCCTAGTGCGGGGCTATGTTGGGTGTGTGCGTTATTATTATTTATTATTCATTGTTTATTATTGTAAGCTCAAGAGCCTGCTGTGTAAGTAGCCATTCGCGACAAAATTTACGAAAAGTTAAAAGTGATGACCGCCGCTGGCCTAATGAGGACACACGTGTCTTTAGATTCGTACCCGGCGTAGGACGTATAACACAATAACGATAATGACAATTTTTTATAATTTTAACCGACTTTAAACAAAGAAGGAAGTTCTCGACTTGGAAGAATTCGACTGTGTGATTTTTTGTATGTTACGCGATAGCATTTGTGAACCGTTTTTGATGATTCTTTTTTTGTTGAAAAGAAGATACCTCATTAGTAGTCCCATTTAAATTTAAAGAAAATATTCTACCTCTAAGGGCGGCAACTTTGGGGATGAATCCGGTTTCGCGCACTTTCCGGTAAGCAATTTCAATAAAACTTGGCAAGTCGATGTAATTCTACGCACTTTTGAGGTCAGTTTTTTTAGTACTCTGTACTGAGATTTTTACAATACAAGTGACGGAACGACAAACAAGTCCTTCGCCTGGTGGTAAGCGACACGCTTGTCCATAACTGTAGCAGTGGCATTCAGAACTTTAAATTACAAAGATGAAAGGAAGTTTTGCTTTCAAAGCACTTTACTGCAAAATTGTAATTTTGCAGATAATCGGTTATTCTTTGCTGCCGTCGAAATGACACTTAGCAATTCCTCGCCCACTCACGAAACGGCATTTTTCACGATTCGTTCCACATCTTCGATTTCTACTGGCATTTAAGGAATATTATTCTTTGGCACAATTTCCAAATTAGTACCGTTGTAGGACAAGTATGATAACTTCATACAAACGTAGCAACGAGTTTTGTAAGTGTTTATGTCTCCCGCGCGCTGATGCACACGAGCACAGATATTTATTATTTTTTCAAACTAGATGGCATTGGAATACTTTATGCTAATGTCAAAGTAAAACTTTTTTTTATTTTTATGATTAGAGCGTTGACTAGATTAGAGCCTTTAGCACAAAAACGTAATTGATAATTAAGAAATTCATTACGTTACACACTTAAGTAAAACAAAAATCAAAGGCTTTCTTTGCTATTAGAAATCTGCGCGCGAAAGCGTTTTTCCGCGCTAGCGTGGGAAAGCTTTTTGTAACTCGAACTTGACGATAGACTGTGGTGCACTCAAAAATTTCTTTCGATGACAAAAAACCAAATGACACGTTTAACTACGCGATTTGTCGTACATAATTTATGTAGTACAAAACCGTTGATATATTTTATTCTTATTATTGTCGACATTAAATTGACAACGATAACAAATTTTGTTTATTAAATTATTTTGTTATTGTTCAACTGTTTTTCTTTCATCTACAATTTTCCTCGTTTTCGCTCGGCAGCAAAGTTGTTTTGCGTCTCGTGTACTGAAACTCTCGCTATGCTCAGGATTCTATTTTTAATCTTAGACTCCTGCGCTTGCTCAGGCTTCAATACAAGCACTCACGCCAAAAAACAACTTTGCAGCCTTGCATAACAAATAACTATTAAATACGTGACTTTCTATTTTTATAATTAGGGTTATGTTTGGTAATTTGTGTAAGAACAAGATATCTGGTCTTGCTCACTCACCTCCTTAGCATCCCATACACATACCTACGTCCTCTATCCGCACTGTTAATACAATAGTATATTAAGTCAAAAAGTGTATTTATATCAGAATCGATGAAAAGCGAATTACTTCCTGTGAAAGATTGTTAAAATTTATGTATAGGTTAAAATTTATTACAGACATCTAAGCAATTATGGAGGACATGAGCAACAAAGACTATATAGAGAGCGTCATCTGTACCGCGTCGCGCAAGCTTGGCATCCTGAACAAGGTGCACCGATTTTTTACTCCAGAGCTGCGATACCTGTTGTATAAAGCTCAGGTCCGAAGCAGCATGGAGTACTGTTCGCACCTTTGGGACGGCTCTGCCAAGTACTTGCTCGATGCCCTAGATGGACTGCAGCGCTACGCCTTCCGTGTTGTCAACAATCCTCATGTAACTGAGCATGCGGAGTCGTTACAGCTTCGCAGAGATATAGCGTCTCTTAGCGTATTCTATCGCCTGTACCACGGTGAGTGCTCTGAAGAGTTATTCAACCTTATCCCTTCCTCTCCTTTCCATCAGCGGACTACCCGTGCCGGACTGCGTTGCCACAGTTGGACGGTCAGTTCAATACCGTCCCGCACTAAAAAGTTTGGCAATTCGTACTTATGCCGAACCATCAAATTGTGGAACCAACTCCCGGCGCATGTATTCCCTCCCCTCTATAACATCGGGTCCTTCAAACGTAGTGTGAAGAAGCATTTGGCCAGACCGGCAAAATGATAGTGACGGAGTGAAGATATTTGTGTTTTCCATCCGTTACTCTCATCTCTGGACTGTATTCGCACTTTCCATCAGGCGCGGTGCAGTCATTTTGCCGAGTCACAATAAAAAAAAAATAAAAAAAAAATTTCCTACTTGTCAAATATAGTTATAAGTAGAAGGGAAAAATGTAATGTTTGTGAATACGGACTGTTTTATCCAGAACTTGCTTAGAAAAAGTTTGTCTAATTTTGAGTTAAGCAGTTTTTTTTTAAATACTAATAGACACGCCTAACAATTGCAGTGCCACTCAGAGCTTTAATCACAAAGATCTTAGGGGCACTGCCACTGTGCCCGACACCCTGAGATATAAAGTCGACAAGTCCCATGTGCCTGTAAAGTCACCAGCCGCCTTACCCTTCAAAACCGTTACAGTGAAGCCGTTACCTCGTTAACGATGATGGAAACCTGCTCTGGCAAATGCGTGAAGTAATAATAATCAACTTATTCCCTTATTTCCTTCGAAACCGGAACACAGTATTGTTCACAATACTGCTTGGTGGCAGAAATAGGTAAAGTAGCAGTACTTCTCTGGACGAACTCTTTCACTAGGTGCTCTTCTGCTACTAACACGTCTTTTAATTGTTCCTCATAATATTCTAACGACAGTTGTATTGACGTGAAGAGATTCAAATTTTACGTTCAAAAATAGTATATTCATGAATTTCATCTGTTTTTGAGTTACAACACTATTGTAATAGCAGTGCAATATATTTCTATACCGTTGAACTAAGGTCTATCTCTTGTTTTGCATAATTTTATTTGTTTTTTTATCCATTCTAGGAAAATACTCAGTATAATTACTAGTTTAATACAATAACAATGAGTACTCAATTGGTATTAACTTATGTCTACATTTAGAAATAAACATAATTAACGCTTAACGTGCGTTGGCAAGGACAAACATCGGTAAAAAAAAAATTGATAAAACGAAATAAAGAAAATAAAATGAAAAGAATTTACTAACGATGTTTATTTATCGGAATTTTACTAAAATCATGAAAACGAGGCAGTATCTAATTCTTGACCCTAGTGTGTACTTTTTGAAAGAAAAAAAACGAAATGTTCATCGTCAGTAGCGCGATATGTCAAGGTGAAATTTGACTATAGTCCATTTCATATAGGATGGGTACACTGACATTTCCAATTTTTAAATACACGCATACTATTACAGGTTACAAATAGAAACAGTAAATTTGTTATATCATACCAAACACAAATAATATTTGTTGAAGTAGTAATTTTAAGTAAAACTTACAGCATATTAAGTAAATAATATAATAAGTAAATGAATTTATAAAGATAAAAATAAATGACCCCAATGACTTGATGCGTATAACGGAATATTTATCCATTGAGATTGACACCATAGAATCGATAAATCGAATCAATATTATATATCAGGCATTATTATGAGTGCATACACTTTGCATACAGGTAGTTTTCTTTTGGTTTGAGCTGTAATTGTTTAAATTTCGATTCGTCGATCGATTTTATGCGTTGTTGTCGCCTTTTGTTTAGTATTTGTTGTGTAGTTTTTAGGAATTTTATTACTAATTGAATGCTTTTGCATTTTGTTTCTTATTTGTTCTTAAATTATTGTCTATTAATCGATTGGCTCTTCGTTACAAATTATCTCGATTATGTATTTAAATCGATTTTTTTTTCATTCGATTTTACGTCACTATATCTCTTAAAACTTCAAATCTGGAACGGAAAAAAAACGACGAGCTTTTGCAAAGATTAATTTTATGTTAGGTATATTATGAAGAAAATACGAAGAAATGGTGATGAAGAAAGTTAAAACTATATTCCTTATATCGAATTCTTAGGTTTTCGCGATTGTTACACATAGGAAATGAAACTATTTTTCCGGATTTAAATCGCGTATATTTGTTTTTCAAACAAACCGACGTTTCGGACCCTTTACAGGTCCCATGGTCACGGTTGACTGAGGTAGTACAGTCTTCAACCAGTTATGTCTAATATTGATGCAAACCCTATTTTTTCACTATAGTTACAATAGTTATTAATTAAATACCTTATTTTTAATTTTACAAAGAAAACATTCCAATTTACGCTACATTAAGTTTTACAAATTATTTTATTGAATGAATTTTTATTAAGTTCAATTTATTATTAATTAATAATAGAAATTAGAATAAACTAAAACATATTAATTAGTACTGCAGTCTTATGTCTGTTTGGGATTTTTCATCAGAGGAAATACTGGATCCCACACTGGTGGTACGGAGAAACTATCTTCCCTGTTGAAACTAGGATGTTTTTTTTAATTTCAATGGCCTCTCGCAGCATCCTGGGTAGATAACGGACTTCTTCTGCAAAGACCTGGGGTTTGTCAAACTTCATTGAATGTGTAGTGTTATCCATGACATGCTCGCAGACTGCAGACTTGTTTACGAGAGGGTGTTTGACATCAGCTATATGTTGTTTGACGCGGGTACAAATACTTCGCTCCGTTTGTCCAATATAAGAGGTATATATTCCTTATTTTAAACCGAATTACAAAAGGTTTATCCTCTAAATTCCAATAATTACGAATGCAAAGTTTTTGTTCAAAGTGACAATAATGCGATATAAGTAAAAGTGAAAACATAAATATTGACTTCCACCGCTTAAAAGAAAATTTAGAAAGCCCAAACAAGAGAATTAACTTAGTTTGTAGAACCACAATGGAAAATATTTAATAAGGATCCCGATAATTAAACGAAGACTAGGCTCAAAAGACTTGTATCCAAGCCAAAACTGCTCATAAAAGAAATCTCAAACGACACGGTTAGGTTATGTTAAATGTTATGTGAAATCATCGAGTATTTAACCAGAAATAGAGACGAAATGTCATTTAATTTGTTTGAAAACTATTCTGCCATATCACTACTGTGACAACTGCGCTCCGATTGGCCAACCCGAATTCGAAACAATTGACGGGTGTCGTCAATTGTTCCACTTCAAATCGACCAGTTAATTTAGCTTTGCTATAATGGACGAAAATTGCTAAATGACATACTTAATATTTAATTACCGATGAAATTTGATTCCGTTTGTTTTGTAATTAGATGTTTTGCTGTTTTTCTCCACACCACCGAATGGAACAGCACCACATTGTTAAAGATATTATTATCTTTATTATAAGAAATATAGAATATTTTTGGAATATGCAGAGACATACACACAGGTCATGTTGTTGGCGCTGTCTATATTTCAGTGCAAACGAGGGTTGATATTTATAAATGATGTATCACTGATTAGTTACCAGGAATGTTAGGCTCTATTTCTGGTTATATACTCGATATGTGAAATGAACTGTAGCAGATTAATTATATTCAAAAAACATGTTCAAAGTTATGAATATGAATTGTACAAATTGTCTGTTTATTTTCTTATTTACTTTATAAGTTCTTTTGAATAACAGCCATTGAAATACGCGGTATTGATCAATCAACAAAATATAGATTAAACAAGCATGATTCAAAGAGATTATGAATCATTCCGAATAGGATCTTGCAAGTTATTACTAGCGCCGATCAATTCAAGCGGATATGGAGAAAAAAAAAGTAAAGAGTAATTTAAAAAAATATTTAACAGTGCTGCCTTGTGAAAGTGCTCGTATAGAGACATCCAGATGTGTATTAATGTAATTTATTAACTAAGAAATTATTGTAGTTACATTTTGAAAGTAGAACACGGGCGTCCGATTTTTTTTTTTCAGAAAGTTATTTTGCAGTTGAATTGACTCATCGAGTATATAACTAGAAATAGAGACGGAATGTTGTTTAATTTGTTTGAAAATTATTCTGTGAAATCATTACGATGACAACTGCGTTCCGATTGGCCAGCCCGAATTCGAAGCGATTTACGGGTCTCGTCAATTGTTTCACTTCTAATTGACCAGTTTAACTTAAATTGTGCTAAAATGGACGAAAATTGAAAAATTATATATTTAATGTAATTCTGTTTGTTTTGTAATTAAATGTTTTGCTGTTTTTCCCACACCACCGAATTGAACAGGCCCCCAATGTTAGAGATATTATCTTTATTACTTTAATTACAAACTTAAGTTGATGTTTAAAAGTTATGTAAGACCCATTGACTGAAGAGTTGCCAGGGATGAATGGCCCTTATGTCGTTTCTGTTTCTGGTTATATACTCGATGATTTGACTGCAACATCGGACTCCAGAGCGAGCTCAAGGCTTTTAACTTGTGTGATAATTTAGCCTGTTGCGTAAGATAGAGACACACAGTATCCCTTCCGATTTTGGTACAGTAGCGTTCTAGACGCATACGATGTGTTTAAAGTGCTGTTGTGTGTTCACCCACCAGTTAAAAATTAAATAAAAAAGATCGTTCGATTTGCACTGGACTCGAACCTGGAGTTTATTACCGCTCTCCGTCCGACATCAAAAGGCAATGTCAAGTATTACTTATTTGACAGTAATTGTGTGAGCTGGAGAAGAGCCACTGCGTCTGTTTTTCTATAGATTTTACATAGGTGTTGTTGCCATTGACTTACAATTATATGGACGTCGGGTCCGCGCTAAAAAGTGTCCGAACTTATAGGGCGTTAAAATCGTATACAGAGCGTCATTCACGCTCTAGTCTTCGTTTGTTCGACTGACAGCGAAGCAAGCAAAATTAGACAGTACTGCGATGACATTACAATTTAAATTCAACGTTTTAGCTTTTTCGTATTCCTTTACATGTCACTACGTTTTAATAGGTTGACTTGGGACATTTTTTTCGTGGTTTTTGTATTAGACCCGTCGTCCATTTATTTGTAAGTCAATGGTTGTTACGACAAAAAACCAAACAGATCTGTAACAAACGCGTGGAGAATTTCGTAAGATCAACTGATTCGCTTTGTAGCTCACTTGTTAGTGCCTGCTATATTTATTTATTCATGGAAACCAACAGCTTCTTCTTACATTTAATAAAAACAGGAACATAAACATAAAGCGAATTACAGGTTTACAGGTTACAGGACAACTCATATACGAGCATTAAACAACGAACAATAAACAGTATTTCTTAACATCTTGCACTTATATAAATATAACAACGCAATAAATGCACTTATCACAAATTACTCAATAAACTTAGGTAAATAGAATGAGTTTACGGTTTAGCGCAACAATATTACAATTGAATATATCAACTTCCAGGTCACGATTGCTCAGCACACTATCCAAGCTCTTGCTAGCTCTATATAGAAAACTATTTTGTCTATACCTAGTCATGGCTAAAGGAACTGCAATAGAGTGATAGTGTATCATAGAACGAGTAGGAACAATAAACGGCGAATATTTAAAGGTAATAAGATTCATATATATACATTTTCATATACAATACATTCGTTTGTTCTTAAAAAGTAACTATGCACATTAGACCAGATAATAAAATAGTACAAGAAAGTGCTTAGTAACCTTACCACTACACGCACACATTTTGCGTGTGCACACACGCACGAAGACGGCACTTGCTGTTCTTGGTAGTGGTAGGTATATATTTCTGCCGTTGTATGGAGCGTCCGGGGTGTAATACAACTCAGAGCTTTAATCGCAAATATCAGAGAGGCAGATAGTCTCGACGTTTGAAATAAGTATTGTAAATGACAAATTTTTACAAATGTTTGCTTACAAAGAACAACTCCTAGAGTTTTCTTCTCAGGAGAATCTACCTTATGAATGAGTAGTAGAGTTTAATCAATACAATTTCAAGTCTAATTTGCTTACCTATAAAATAAAGATTATTTAAGTTTGACAAGTCAACTTCTACGCAACCTGTTTTTACAAATAAAAGAATTATAAATTACGACACCTACGATAAGTAAGATACGTCTTAAATGTTTTGGTAGACAAAATTTTTGAGTGTAGCTTTGGCTCCTTGGGGGTTTGGCTGCTCTCCCATTTTTAGAGTGGCATATTTCGCTACGTTTTTGTTGTGTATACAGTCTCTACCTGCGAATATGTTTTACAAAGCTTAATAATATTTTCTATAACGTTATACTATTAAAGCAGTGGGAGTGCGGTATCCGTTAAGGAAACAACGGCAGGAATGTCTGTAGTGTAGAGTTAGGGTCCTGGTGAAAGTACAGGCACATGGGACTTCTCAACTTATGTCTCAGGTTAACGGGCGCAATGGCAGTGCCCCACAGATCTTTGCGAGTTAAAGTTCTGAGTGGCACTGAAACTGTTCTGGACAGGCGTGTACCTTACCATCAGGTGCACGACCTGTGCGTCCCGTTACTTCATGTAATGTGTAGCACATTAAATTTTATTAGTAAACAAGTTGTTTAATTGTTTTTTTAAATAGCATGCAGTTTTTCTCAGACCTAGTACATTTTGTAATCATCAATCCATATAAACGTTCCACAGCTGGACACAGGTCTCCTCCAGGCAAGGTCCAATCGCGATGTTTTCCTTCATCGAAAAGTTTATGGCAAATTTGGTTTATGGAAATTCGCAGGTGAGAGCCTAGATTCGAATCCAAGGTCTCTCCTTGAGAAGTGGTAGGTCAGACCACTAAGCTACCACGGCTTTTACTTCTGCAAATAATTGCAAATATTTGGCGCGATTACAATAATAATTTTATGATTGAAGGTATGTGTACAAGCTTTCAAACGAAGTTGGTCATAAAGTTTTTGTTTTAGAATTCGCATCAACAACTGTAGATGCATGCGGACGTATGTGGCAGTTTCGTAGATGTAAAATATAGCAACTGTCGGTAGTCGAAGATCTTTAAAATATGGTTTGCAGTTATTTGTTCTCTTCAATCGACAAATTGTTCAGACACATCTTTTTTGTGTCTGGAAAACTGAATTCACATTAGTTGCATTGTCAAAGAATATTATACCGTATTTAATATGGAAGCAACATAGCCGTGGTATGTCTGAAGAATTTTTAGTAGCAGTAGAGGTCCTTATGAAAGAGTTCATCCTGGGAAGTACTGTCGCCAAGCAGGATGTGGACTTTACTGCGTTCCGGTTTTGAAGGGTAAGAGTGCTGGTGAAATTACAGGCACATGGGACTTTTCTGTCCCAGGGTGACGGGCGCAGTGGCCTCAGATATGTATGATTTAAAATCCTGAATGGCATTGCAACTGCTGTCGGCAGGCGTGTCGCTTACCACCAGGCGCACGACTTGCTCGTCCCGTCACTTGTTAGTGTTATAAAACAAAATTAAAAAATACTCAAATTTATATTAACAGAGACAGTTAACAGTGGCCGAATGGTTACCATGCTGGACTGCCACGCAGCTTACCCGGATTCGATTACCGGGCCGGGAGAAATATTTGTCAGGCCTACATTTCTACCGTCCACTAAATAAAATACGGCTAAGTGACAATGGTCAAATATCCGTTCTAAATAGCAAAAGATAGAGCACAAAATTCTATTCTAATAATCTCAGTGTAGGGTACTAAAAAAACCGACCTCAAAATTTAATTTACATTACGTCTATTTGTTAAGTTTTATTGAAATATCCTTAAATTCGCCACTATACAGGACTTGACACTGGAGATAATAAAACTCGGTCCAATGTCCATGGCACCTGCAATACAGCTTGTGCGAGGCTATGAAAGTGTGCCTTATTATCATTGACTTACAATTATATGGACGTCGGGTCCGCGCTAAAAAGTGTCCGAACTTATAGGGCGTTAAAATCGTATACAGAGCGTCATTCACGCTCTAGTCTTCGTTTGTTCGACTGACAGCGAAGCAAGCAAAATTAGACAGTACTGCGATGACATTACAATTTAAATTCAACGTTTTAGCTTTTTCATATTCCTTGACATGTCACTACGTTTAAATAGGTTGACTTGGGACATTTTTCTCGTGCTTTTTGTATTAGACCCGTCGTCCATTTATTTGTAAGTCAATGCTTATTATTAATATTATGTGTCAGGGTGACGGGCACGACGGTAGTGCACCTCAGATCTTTATAACTCTGAGCAACACTGCAATTGCCTGTTTGTTCGTTTACCATCCGGCGCACGACTTGTCCTTCTCATCACTTGGTTTTTAAAAAAAATTAATTTTCCTTTGAGGAAACTCATACCTAACAGTAGTACGTATAACGAGTTGAAGACGATGATTTATGAAATAAAGAGATTTTGAGTTAATTCAGCTACTTCGGCTTCATAAGTCCACTTTCGGTAACCATTTAATAATAAACATTGGTTAGTTAACCCTCGCCGGAGGTGATGGACGCACAAACACACAAAATGAAAACAGTTATAGTGTCGAGCGGATGTATTTACCAAACAACATGAAGCGTTTTTCTTTGAACTGTGATCTGTAGAGGTAACAACAACAAAGGGCTACAGTTTTGTGAGATTATTTTTCTAACCGACGATGATATCTGATTTTACTCAAGCAGCTTTGCGTATTTTTTTTTAATGTAAAGAAGGAGGCAAACAAGACATTTGCAACATCAGACGAGCTGCCTATGCATTGCCAGCCTTTGAGAGCCCTGTAAATACACTATTTGAAGAACCCCATGCCATAGTGCAAAGGAAATACTTCAGGAAGATCATTCCACATCTTGCAGGTTCGAAGAAGGAGCGAACGAGATTCCCGCGTGTTCTTACAATGCCAGGCATCTGAGATGTGTGGATGGACTCTACTCCTTTGGCGGGAGGTGCGAGAGAGTTTGAGAAACGAGACGGTGGCACCAGTTCGAAAAGTTCTTCAGAGCACTCCCCATTATAAAGACGGTAGAACACACACAGAGTGCCAACGTCTCTCCGTAGGCTAAGGGGTTCCATATCGTGTGTGGGGTTTGGGATCATCGATAATACGAACAGCCCTAGTTGGGTGGAGTCAAGTGGATCAAGCTGGTATTTGGGAGCTCTTGCTCAGAGATGCGAGCAATACTCCGTATGGGGCCGTACTTATGTTTTATATAACACAAGTGGGTGACATGGAGAGAAGTACTGCTTTTTTGAAGCCAGTTTCACTTTGCTCTTACTTTGCGTATCCTGATTTTACGATACCAGGAGACGATGGGACGAAGAAGTCGTATTCAATAAAGTTATTTACTCAAATATTTTGTATGTCCGTAAAAATATACATGACTTCATTAAGAAAGAAGTTATCGAAACTCATGGTACCACGATTTCGTGTAACTAAGGTAAACGATTCTTTTATGGGGAACTGTATACGTTTTTACAATAAGAATCCGGAGCATATATTAATAAGTTTGTTTATTTTCTCACCACAATATAGATTGAGCATAATAACAAGCACTATACATAAAAAAGGAAAAAGAAAGAATTATATTTTGGGAGACTGGTGCCTAAACTAGACATATTTCAGGTCTGTATTTCAGGACTCCACTTACTTACTACAACTTATAATTATGTACTTGTACATTGATAATTGCGATTACTAAATTATCCACCTACATTAAAGTTTACAAAGGAATAATAAATATAAAATAAAAAGGAAAAAGATAGTTTGTTAGTATGTCTTTGTGTATATGAGTTTTTAAGTGTGCGTGCAAATGTGTGTGTGTGTGTGTGTGTGTGTGTGTGTGTGTGTGTGTGTGTGTGTGTGTGTGTGTGTGTGTGTGTGTGTGTAATGAAGGTGGGTGATTGTTGTGTATGTAATTATGTGGGAGGATGTGAGTGTGCGATGACGAGGGAATTGAAATATGATTAGACAAGTGATGGTGTGCTGGCAAGGCGATTTAGATTATCATTTTCTATGTTTAAAACTTACATTAAAAGTATTTTCATTGAAAAGTCATATTACAAAATTGAAGAGTATGTGTTAGATAAAGATATATGGAATGACAACATGAGTCTAGATTCCACACAATTATGATGATTGAAGTTTATTTGAAAAGAGCAATCCCTAGAGTTTCTTGCTCGTTCTTCTCAGGGAGGTCAGCGCAGTGAACGAGCAGTAGCTTAAAACATTACGTTTTCAGTGTACAAATTTTACCTGTGGAATACATGATTATTTGACATTGACTTTGAAGTCGTGCGTCTTGTGGTAACCGACAAACCTGTCCGTAACAGTTGCAGTGGCGCTCAGAGCTTTAAATCGCAAAGGTCACTGAGGGGCACTGCCACTGCGCCCGTTACCCTGAAACAGAAAAGTTCCTTGTGCCTATGTAATTTCACCACCGTTAGGTACCCTTCAAAACCGGAAGGCAATAATTTGAGCATTACTGCTTGGCGGTATAAATAGGTAAGGCGGTAGTACTTAAGTAAGAGGTCTACTAATAATACGATCAGGATCAGAAGGTTCAGGAAACAAATGATGAAGACGTACATTTGGATCACTGCATTGTATATTAGTGGAAATGACAATTGAGAGACAGAATGCTTTGAAGCATTTGAGCCTTGAACACCGTAAAGTTGCCTGCTTATCGGTATACTACAGGAAATATCACGGAGAGTGGGCTGGGCTTCCTCCCCTATGTTGTGGATATTCCCAAGATTCGCAAGAAGCGTTTCGGTTCAAAATTTATATGGCGAGCGGCTAGGGAGTGTTTACGTAACCCCCGAACGCTACAACTTGGCCCTTTTCAAGGCGAGAGTGTATAGGCATTATTTAGGTGTGCATGGTACATCCTCGACCTCATAGGCACTTTACATCAGGTGAGATGAAGGCCAAATGCGCACTTATTTTTTATAAAAAAAAAAATTGAGACATGAATAGAATTTCCACTTAAAATAACACACCTCTTCAGAAATATACACGTGTGCAAACAGTGGGTAGCAATACCTCTGTGTATTAGATTACAGCTTTATGGAGATCGTTAAGCTGGCTGCCAAGAGTCATCTAACTACATTGTATTGCCATTCAAACCGAGACTCAAACAATTTAAGCTTAACCGGACAAGTGAGGAATGGATGACGTAGACACAGCTAAACCTTTATTCGGTAGCTAAAATGTCTATCCTGGTCCGAATTAAACAATGTCACTAATTAATTGAATTCCGATTAAATTAAAATCGCAATGAAACTTAATTTATTTTTAATGCAATGCAATAATAATACATTACAGAGGTTTACGAAGTACGTTTATACGTATGTATAAATGGAATATTATGTAAATTTTTGTTTTTTTTTTGCTTGTTGTGTATAGCTAATATAGGAATGCAAATTTACTCCTATTATAGAATGTATGTTAACTTAACTGAAACTTTTGAAATAAAAATTACAATCTCACATAAGTATGGCCAATTAGACGGTTTGGCGTGTCCAGAAATAAGTTTTACTACTATGAGATATGTAATTTAAAAATTCGGACACTATAATAGAGTGTACAGACAACAGCACATGATGCTGTACATTTTTTATTCGAATAAGTATCACCTACAGTGGAACGAAACAAGACCCGTCAATGTGTACCTTGATGTGCTTCCGTATGTACGTAGGAAATGAAACTAAACTAAGATCCTTGGTTCAACCAGAGTGGACATCCATACTTGAAAATCCTACAGGACTCACCAGTGGAACCAAGGGTGAAACCAACTATCCGAAAGGGTCGCGTTTTGTTGATATTTCAAACAAACAAGTCCTATGATTATAGCCGACATATACGCGTATTACATATATGCGATTTTAAACCCGAAAAAATAATTTTATTTCAAACGCGAGAACCTAAAAATTTGATACTGTATGGTACAATTTAGTTATCAACATTTTTTTACACCTATAACGAAGAAGATGTTACTTAAATTCTACATATAATATTTTCATCACACATGCTCGTAAATAGTGTGATTGTAACTTGACTATAATGCCCCGAATAAAACCCTCGGGCCTTTTTACTTCCCATTACAGCCACTGTCGATAAGGAGTTCTTTTTTAATTTGTAGCACGACATACTTCCTTACATTAGACAAGCAACGAGGTTACATAAGTTCAAAATTAAAACATGCGCTTAAAA
>NW_020653945.1:1372207-1389295 GCF_003589595.1 Hyposmocoma kahamanoa
GTATAGTGGTTCAAGAACATTGTTATCATAATTCAACTTTTTTTTATCTATAATATCTATGTCCATGTATATCCTAAATGAAGTGGTAGAACAAAATACTCAGTAGGTGTTATTATCAGGAACATAAACCGACTCGTCGTTACACGAGTTTATGTGTTTTCTCGTGTATGAGTAGTACAACAAGGAACCCTTAGCAGTGCGTCTTATTCTACGCATTACCATACATGATGCTACAGAGATGTGTCAATATAGTAGATCACAAATAAGGCATAATACTTATTACGCGAAGAAAATAAATATAAATACATAACAGGACAATAAATGTATAAAATTACGACCAGAACTTGCACTTAATTATTGAATAAATTCATTCAAAATTAAATGGGACCACGGAGGATGGACATGGAGGTACCCTCTTTCGAACAAAAAAAAATCATGAAAATCGATTCACAAATATCGGAGTTGTCGCGTAACATCCAAAAAAAAATACAGTCGATTGAGAACCTCCTCCTTTTTTAAGTCGGTTAAAAATGGTTTCAAAATGTGTAATAATTAAATTATCTTTATTACTTGATTAATTACCATTATAATATTTTTTTTTTGCGTTTAAGAGATGCGAAATCTTTACATCTAACAAAATTTTTCAATGATAATGTCGTATAACTTAGTAACCGAAGCATTGCTCTCCTCCTTATTTTCCGTTCCTGTACTTGACGAAATCATAAGATGAGACTTTTGTTTATTTATATTTTTATTTATTATTACATTACATTTAAAGCACTAAAAAAACAAAACATTCCAGTATAACATAAACTTAACTAAGTTTTTCCGTATACCACTAATGAGTGGTACAAATAATTTTCTATGTGTAGTGTGTACGTTCGTTCTGCTGCGTGTTGACATTCCTTTTAGTGTGCGTGAGAGTCGTGTGTCATTAAACCTTGATCCTTGTACGTACATCCCACCGCTGAACACGAGTCTATTCTAATAAATGGTCGTGAACAGTACTTTTGTAACACATTTAAAGTTAGTAGTTAGTAGTTTTAGTTAATATTAGAAGGTTATTTTTATTATATATTTCAATCACGTATTATTATTTTATAGTTTTTACAATTTAACGATATTTTTATTTCTTTAGGAATTTCGTTTATTAAATAAGGCATTGTATATTTTAATTTATTTTTAACCGACTTCAAAAAAGGAGGAGGTTCTCAATTCGACTGTATGTTCTTTTTTTGTATGTATGTTACGCGATAACTCCGGTATTTGTGAACCGATTTTCATGATTCTTTTTTTGTTGGAAAGGGGGTACTTCCATAGTGGTTCCATTTCATTTTGAAGAAAATCATCCACCTCGAAGGGTGGCTGTTCGCGCATGAAGATTCACTTTTATAAATGGCGCCTAACTTTAATTTAGGAGCAATTACTTTAATGGTTGATTTTGCTATTTCTTCCATTCAAGGCGCTTTTCTCTCAATATACTTTGAGTAGTGTCGTAGTGAGAACCTATTTTTATTATCTCCAGCGTCAAGTCCTGTATAGTAGCGAACTGGGGATATTTCAATAAAACTTAGCAAATAGACGTAATTCCACGTACCTACTTTTGAGGTCGGTTTTTTTTAGTACTATGTACTGAGATTATTACCATAAAGATTTCGATAAGACGGTGTCAATAATTTATTATTATAGCCATTTCGTGTCTTCATTTCACCACTGTTTAAGTTATGAATACGTAAATGATTTATTCGCCTTAATTTTGAATCGATTCACTGAGAAATCGCATTGAAATGAATCTATTCATAAATTCGATTTAATTGATCTTCATAAACATCGAATCGTAACGTGCAACCCTATCATGTATAGAATGTGTTTATTCCGCATATACTTCGAAAAAGTAGTTCATTTATACTTCAACGGAAAACATCGGATTCTTGGCATCATCGACAATGTCTCGCGGATACCATCACTTCCGTTCATTACATGACGCAACACTCACAGTATGAATGTGCCTTTAAAATTAGATACGCTGCTTAATCACTAAACGTTTACTTACATAAGGCAATGTGCTGTCTATGGCTGTTGGTATTGATCATTCCATGAATCATTATACTTTGTTTAAAGATGTTTAGTAACCGGCAGGCCAGAAAACGCCGATGTTATATTGCAGGTGGCCCAGAACGGTTAAGCGTTAATAAGGGCTATTTTGGGCTGACGTAATAATCGACTGATGTTGAGAATCAACTTTGGGAATATTAAAGAAAGTAGCTTTAGTATCAGAGCAGATTTTGGATTTAACGTGGAACATTTCTACCCTTTTCATCAAATACGAACTTTTTGTATATAATACCAAGTAATGGGACGTCGTGTTAAGCAACACGGGTGTTCATAGCTGTTGCTTTGCCACTAAGAGTTTTAAATCACAAAAATCAAATTTTGTAGAAACATTTTATCCTGTCATTAATTTATAGGTTTCAAAAAAGTTATAAAATTTGCTTATTGCCTGCGATTAAAATTCATACTTTAAAAATGAACTTATTCATTAAATTATCGAAAACTTTTTATCGACATACCTCATCTCTAGCAAATGAAGTAACTTGCATATTGTCGTAAAAAATAATAAATTAAAAAAATATTTTTCCGCTTTTTGCTTACTAATAAGCATTGTTTTGGTATTATTTTTAATTTAATTTAATGTATGTACTTAAGTAAAGGCTATATTGATTTAAAAGCCATGCTCACAAAAATACGTCATGAAAATATGTAAATTACTGTACGTCGTTACAAGGTTATATTGTGCAGATTTTATGAACGATCATAGAGATTATTTTTAGTAACACTATACTAAAAATAATCTAGAATGATTTACTACCATGACATTAACATATTTTTTGTGAATATTCAGTAGTAAAAAACATCAGGGTGACAATAAAATAAACATTAAAAAAACACAACTGATCTAAACCGATTATAACTTTTAAAGTACAAAACTGAACTCCAATTAGCTACTAGCCATCATCAACATTTTTCTCCCTCACTTTCTGTAACAACAAAACACTAAAACTAATAAATTACAGCGGAGTAAAACGTCTAAACATTCGAACCAAAAAAGACAGTGGTTTGTCACCGCATAATTCTCTAATAGCGCTTATACGAACCGACACGCTAGGCAAACCACGGGAAGTATCCCAACGTGTTTATTCTAAGGAGCCCATTAACAAACGGGTCGTGAACGTGCGTCTTGTCACATGGGATATAAATTCACATGTATGGGATGGATACTAAACTTTCCCGTTAAAGTGTTTGTAAGGGCAATAACTTGATTTAAAAAAATATGTTAACCATTTAACTGAGCAGTTATAGGATCGTAAAGGTATTTGTTTAGAATGAGACACTTTTTTTATTTGTAAAGTTTTATCAATTAAATATAGAATAGAAAAAACTATTATTTAGTTACCTATCATAAATGAGTCCACTATAAGCAACAACAAAAAACAACAGTAAAATAAGAAACCCAAGCAAAAAGCAGTACATAGTACTGAGAAAAGCGACCTCAAAAGTCATTCATCCCCTAGTTTGCCACCCTTAAGGTATAATAAGGTACAATCCACTAGGTTCGCGCACCAACTCTGCTTCGCGAATTTGTAACCGCTCAAATGGAGACGTTACACGCATCGTTATAAGAAAACCGAGTTTTTTTTATATACAGGGTGGAAATTTGTAATGCCACCTGGAGGGAAAGTACTCTAAATACTGGAGATAGAAATGTTTACTTAAAGGAAACATTCCTTTATTTAAAAAAAAATATAGATTTTCGAAAATTTCTAGCAACACGCGGGAATCGAACACGCTTTAATCTGAAAAAAATGCACCCAGCACTTTAATTGCATCGATCAATAGGGTTAATTATAAGAATAAAATCTCTCTCACAAAATTGGTTAATTAAATGAAAAAAAACCATGAAATCTTAGGTAAATGCGAGATCACCAGATCTCACCCCTTTAGATTTTTTTCGTGGGGATATGTTAAAAATCAAATTTACCTTAAATCCTATGCGAGTGTAAACGAGTTGAAGGCTGATGTTCAGAATATGATTTGAAATACAATTCATCACAAAACTTTATTAAAAGTTACTCAAAATGAATTCGTTAAAAGATTAAATTTGTGTATCCAAGAAAATGGAGCTCATTTCGAGCAACTAATTAGTTAGATTACCATTTTTTTCATTTTATTAAAATACGTTAAGATTTCATTCGGCCGGTCATTGTTAATACTCAATGACCGGAGGTGAGTATTACGCGAGACCGCTGCGCGCCGCGCCCCTAAAATAGTAATTTTAATGTGGCTGAATACTGGCACCATTTGCCATTGTACCCTGTATTTATATCAGACAAAGAAACAAAGTGAGTTTTTTTTAAATACTGTTTTATTTTACTTTCAATGTAGTTTTTTCGAAAATGTATTAAAAAACGTCGTTTGATCATAGACCTTTGTTGGTAGGTCAATGCGTTTGATACACGTGCGGATTTGTCATTTTGTCTCGAGTCTTCCTCGAAGCCTTTCTCCTGAAGCCTTTCCGCACGTGTATCAAAAATAACTATTTTTCAAACATGCCATCTTTTCGGGCCCTTGACATATCCCAAGCGTGATCATGGGATCTGTAAAGTATTTTAAGTCTTTTTCGTCTAAAGTAATCACCATTTCAATTGACCGTAAAGTGGAAAAATACTCAGTAAATCGTCCAAACCCAAATAAAGTCTTCTCGTCTTACAACCCCTCTTGTAAAGGTGAAAGGATAACGAACGGCAGCCACATTCACAATGCTAGTATTTTTAAACCGTCGTAAAAATGCCAAAGTTGCCATATCTTTTTCCAAATAAATACCATCCGGAGTCGTCGACTCTCCTGTAAGAGGATTCTAATACGTTTTCGTAGTGGTGATACTCGAGCTGTGGTGCTCAAACTGAGTTATAATAAGACAATGCAACTTTTGCGACCGATGTTTGAAGTACACCACAACCTCATCCGAGGCACCCGGATGAATTAACAACAGTCAGTGACAATGGTCAGTCTTCTTCTTCTACGCGTGTCGACTCTGACGTTTATATTTCTGAGGATCAGTACTCGGCAACTGACACAGCATTATCAGTGGCCTTGTACAGGTCCTCGCGTGTGCAGGTACGCAGGACAGGAGACAAAAGATGTGTCATAGTCTGGGGATATACTCTCAGAGCTATAACCCCACCTGTGGTAATCTATCACAAACTCGAATTTTTTTTTCCGAAATAACTTATGTTCGAATTTTCATTACACCGAAAACCGAATTATAACGAAACCGTTGTTCTTTCAGGATATGTTTAATGTTTATCGTAAAGACACGCTTAGGTTCGGTTAGGTTAAGTTAGGTTTAAAGAAAAAACATTTTCCTATCAAAATTACTTTCGAGGTTATGAAAATTCGAGCAAACATTATTTCTGGAAAATGTCATTTCAAACTATTGATAGGCATTCCCCACCTGTGTATGCTCTCTTTGCTTCAGCCGACTTGGGTCCTGCGAGGGTGCCAAGGTAGATAGTGCTCCGACAGCGGAATGAGTTATGCTGTGGGGTATCTCTGTCATAACCCTGTACACTCGCTGATCTGGGGACAGAACATTAACTTACAGGGTTCCTGTGCACGCACGGGTTATAGTGCCCTTCTCGTATACCCTAAGGGCACGTTTATTCAACTCGAATTTTATCGCGCTCACCGCTCAGACCGCGTGGCCGCCGCACAGCAACCGCATGCTCGGAGACCGAACTGTCATGGCAAAATATGTTCTATTTATCGAGTTCTTAGGTTTTCGCGATTGTTACACATAGGAAATGAAACTATTTTTCCGGATTTAAATCCGGTTTTTTCAAACAAACCGACGTTTCGGGCCCTATGTCCCATGGTCACGGTTGACTGAGGTGGTACAGTCTTCAACCAGTTATGTCTAAGATTAATGCAAACCACCCTATTCTTTCACTATAGTTACAATAGTTATTAATTAAATACCTTATTTTTAATTTTACAAAGAAAACATTCCAATTTACGTTACATTAAGTTTTACAAATTATTTTTTTGAATGAATTTTTATTAAGTTTAATTTATTATTAATTATTAATAGAAATTAGAATAAACTAAAACATATTAATTATTACTGCAGTCTTATGTCTGTTTGGGATTTTTCATTAGAGGAAATACTGGATCCCAAACTGGTGGTACGGAGAAACCATCTTCCCTGTTGAAATTTTTGAAATTTTGTTTGAATAAACAAATATACGCGATTTAAATCCGGAAAAATAGTTTCATTTCCTATATGTTCTATTTATTCAGATTTTACGTTTTAACTTGAATGAGATACTGTTTTTTCTTTGTTTTCCGCGGAATTTAAATGTTGTTGCCCAGTAAATAGAATTCAGATTTGCCATTAATGTATGTCAAAGCGTGGCAACTGGGCGGTACCGCGCGGCGGCCGCACGAAAACTTACTACTGGGCGTTAACTCACCATAATCAAAAGTAAATATGGGGAAAGGTACATCACAAGGAGCTCTACTCCTACATAAATGTAGATGGAGGTCAAATGCACACTTACATTAGAATAAAAAAAAATATATTAATTATTAACAAAACAGTAATTATATTTTCAACTTTGCGCTGACAATGTTTACAATTTTCAATTTGAATTTGCAATAAGCCTCGCTATGTTATTTTTTCCATAAAAAACATGAATTAACAATGCACCTAGATAAAAATAAATTATTGTTTTGACCGTACATATTTCAGCTGACGATGTTTCATGATTGTTTCATGATATATTATTCAGTTGTGTTACTTTATATGAGTGCAGTTTGCTACAAAATTCAGATTCAAACCTCTTTTACTAATAAAGTGCAAGCTTCAACACGATTTGTCATTACGTTGTTCTTTTTTTTTAAATATTTGTTTAATATTTATAAAAATATATGATCCAATTTTCCGAAAATGTATTAAACAATTTTCTTTGGGCACCATATTCGGTTCCGTGATTCCAAATATAAATCCGCTGTAATGAGCTCTTGCATCTCGCATAAATACCGCAGGAAGGATCCAGCTATATCAATGCCAGTGCATTTTTATCCTTAAGCCAAAGGAACATGTACTTATTCCGCTTCATGTGCAATCCATACAATGGTTTACAAATTTCACAGTCAAATGCTGTAAGCGAGAATTGAAAAATGTGTTGAATAGAAAGAAATTTTTATTTTCTTACATAATTAAAAGTATAAAGAAAAACTACAGTAATAGACTAAATATTTCAATTGATATAGCGACATCTCTTGTCAGACTCTGGTAGCTTTACTAGCAAAGCCAAAGAATCATTTATTCCATAGGTAACATTGACTTACAATTACATGGACGTCGGGTCCGCGCTAAAAAGTGTCCGAACTTATAGGGCGTTAAAATCGTATACAGAGCGTCATTCACGCTTTAGTCGTCGTTTGTTCGACTGACAGCGAAGCAAGCAAAATTAGACAGTACTGCGATGACATTACAATTTAAATTCAACGTTTTAGCTTTTTCATATTCCTTTACATGTCACTACGTTTAAATAGGTTGACTTGGGACATTTTTTTCGTGGTTTTTGTATTAGACCCGTTGTCCATTTATTTGTAAGTCAATGCTTGAAAACGTCACATTTAAGCTACTGCTCGTTCACTACGCTGACCTCCCTGAGAAAACGAGCAAACTCTAGGGATTGCTCTTTTCAAATAAACTTAAATGCTATGGAATACACTTTGAATCAAATTTGTGTGGAGTCTGGAGCCAGACATGGCTCGACAAGACGACAGTCTTTCCACACATCTTTGTCTAACACGTAGACTTCAATTTCGTAATATGACTTTTCAATCAAAATATTTTATCAGTAGAGCTCATTGTGAAAGTGTTCTTTTTATAATACTAAGTGAAGGGATGATCAAATCGTGCGCCTGATGGTAAGCGACACGGCTGTCCATAACAGTTGCAGTGCCACTCAGAGCTTCAAATCGAGACATAAGTTAATAAGTCCCATGTGGCAGTACTTCCCTCTACTGCTACTCATTCATGAGTTCATCCAGACTTGTCAACTTGACTCAGGGTAACGGGTTCAGTGGCAGTGCACCTCAGGTCTTTGCGATTTAAAGCTCTCAAGTGGCACTGCTATAGACAGGTGTGTCGCTTACTACCAGGCGCATGACTTGTTCGTCCCGTCTCTTGGTATAATAAAAATTAAAGATGTAAAGATATCTGGTTGAGTGAAGTAACTTTCATAAGTTTCTCATGTGTGGCTCCGCGATTAAAAAAGTCGTCTAAATACGATATAAAGATTTGTGGTCATTTCTACGACCAGATTTCTCACTAACAGCCAGGAGTAACTTCAAAATTATGGTGGTAATTTTTTTACTATCTTGCTTTATTTTTAATCATATTTATTTTTCACTTAATAATATAAATAATACAGAAAAATTATTTTAGGAGTTTGTTGTAGATAACGCGCTAGTCCTGTATAAACCTTGTTGTATTTCTTGTATAATTTACATTAAAAATAATTATAACTTTTTATAATTTTATGTAAAAACCGGTCTCTAAAGTTCGTGGCAGTACATTGCCAAATTATATTAAAATCGGTTAATGGAAAGTGGGTGAAAATTAATAAACCGAAATCTATTCATTCCCTAATTTTGAAATCGGTTCATAAATATCGGAGTAATGGCGTCATGTACACACAATAAACAAAAAATGTATAGTCGAATTCTTTTTTGGAACCTTCTCTTTTTAAAAATACAATGTCAACTAACAATGATTTACCATGTTACACAACATTTTAGTAAAATTTGATAAGGGTTTAGACAGAATCAAAAAAAATAAACAATGTCGGAGCAATTAAATTTTAACGTAATCATTAATATGAACTTGCAATTAAAACAACATATCGCACCCTTGATGTAGTGAGGACACAACTGCAAAATCGCTACTTATCGGGAGAGAGATTTAAAGATTCTACGAGTGAAAGTAGACGATAACTATTATATTATTTAGGTAATAAGAGAGTTATAAAATTTCACCAGAAGTATCAATTAATGGGACAAACCACAGTTTTTCAGGAGAGTTTTAAAATCTGTCTATAACTTTATACTGTCTGCTCTAATTTTGATTGTGTCTAAAGGAAAGTTTCTTCGGATTTCCTCTTCTTTCATTTTATAAACGAAAGATTTAGGAATGCCCAATGGTTTAAATTATAGCATATATCTTACATAAAAAAATATATGTTTAGTTGTGCCTTAGGTTACTAATATAATGAAATGAAATATATACGGTCAAAACAATAATTTATTTTGATCTAGGTGCATTGTTGAGACATGCTGTATTTTAAACCACTGGGCATACCAAAATTTTAATAATAACAATCGATAGAGCGGAAACTTCCGAATCCAATGGTATATGTAACTCATTTTCGACAAAATGTCCCTTACGTTAATTGATACTTCTGGTATCGATATACATAATTTGTTTCGTGTACTTTATTTGTATGATTTTTGACATATGACGATATCTCTCTCCTTAGTGGGATGTTTATTAGTTTAATGATGACAGTAATAAGTGATATAGTTTGTCTCGGTAAAATTTGTTGGCGTTATAACATAAAAACAAAGATGTGTGATTTAAGTGTGGTTCTTCCTTAGTTTCTTTCGAATCGACAGCAACAGCTGTAGTCCTTCCATCGTGACGTCTTCGATTGCCTCCGGTTTATTTTTATTGCGAGTGCATCAGATAAAAGTACATTTCAATAACCATTATGAGGTCGTTTTGTTATAGCCAGCAGCTGCTCGTGCTGCGATATTGAAATGAATGGCTTGCGCAATAGAAAGATACATTTAAAATGGAGTTTAGGAAGTTTTGCAATGATTTTCTCAAAAGATTTCTATTATTACCACTGATCAGATTTGGTAGAGTATTATTATGCTGTTTAAGGGGAACGGGGCATAGGAGACAGCGCGAAACTGACATTTTTTTTGGTAATGACAGAGATTGTTGAGATGTGAAGTAATTTACTAGTAACTCTGTGAAGGATATAGTAATTTTTTTGGATGGTGTCATTTTGCATTAAGGCTATTATAGTACAGGATTGCTGGATCTACGCTGGTTAGTAAGTTATAGAGTAATTTATTCTTTTATTTTCGAAGTTTAAAATTAAATTTCATGGCATAATTTGTTTTTATTAAAGCGTTGTCACGATGTTGCATAATGAGAAATGTTAATTTACATGAAAAGATTATAAAGAATAATGATACTAGACGAAAATGTCAAAAATACCTTTATTTAATTGTGATAGGCATTGACTTACAATTATACGGACGTCGGGTCCGCGCTAAGAAGTGTCCGAACTTATAGGGCGTTAAAATCGTATACAGAGCGTCATTCACGCTTTAGTCTTCATTTGTTCGACTGACAGCGAAGCAAGCAAAATTAGACAGTACTGCGATGACATTACAATTTAAATTCAACGTTTTAGCTTTTTCATATTCCTTTACATGTCACTACGTTTAAATAGGTTGACTTGGGACATTTTTTTCGTGGTTTGTGTATTAGACCCGTCGTCCATTTATTTGTAAGTCAATGTAGTTGGTACATATTTTTACTACACAAACTATGACACACGGAGAACATAAGGCGACATATATTGTCGCCTTACTTACAAAGTTACTGAAATGCAAATAATGGATTGTACAAACATATTTTGCAGACTCATTTCACATCATTTTTTCTTCCCACACTAACTTTTACCTATCCCTAAAGTAATGCATCCAATTATCACGTTAAGAAAGAAAGAAATAAATAGAAACTTTTGCCATCACCTGAATCTTTATAAGATTTTTTTTTATATTATCCAGTGACGGGACGAACAAGTCGTGCGCCTGATGGTAATCTACACGCCTGTCCATAACAGTTGCAGTGCCACTCAGAGCTTTAAATCGCAAAAATCTGAGTCACACTGCCACTGCGCCCGTCATTCTCAGACATAAGTTGACAAGTCCCATGTGCCTGTAATTTCACCAGCACCCTTACCCTTCAAAACCGGAACATAGTAATGCTGACATTACTGCATAGGGGCAGAAATAAGTGAGGTGGCAGTACTGCCCTTGACGAGCTCTAATGCTACTAAATACTCTGCTGATACGAGTTTAAGAAAGTGAGGCAGCGATATGGGCTTTCTTTACATATTGACAAAAGTCCTTTGAAGAAAGAGAAAATGCACTACTGTGTATAGTGACAAGGATTTTTTATTTAAGCTGGCATTTACCGACTTAACCACTACTATTAGGTGTGTGTGTTTCTCGTTTTAAAATAATCTTTCAAAACAAAACTTCAAAGAGGTAAAATTTGCTAATAAATCATTACACTTACTATAAGCGCTATAAGACGCCATTAATTGTGTTATGTAAACAGCCAATGGCCGATGTGCGCAGGCGCAGACGACACAACGTGAACGGAACGGTCCCGTTATGAATCCTAGTGTTTACCCAATTATAACTGCCGAGAGTAAACAGTAAATAAGCGTAAGAAGTATATATCGATAATGTCAAAACGCCTCGAAAAAGCCCACGTTATAACGTTCAGAGAACAAGTCTGCAGTCATTTAATTAGACGTTTGCCATATAAATGTGGAAGCGTCATGCTTTGTGCGAATCTTTGGAATATCCATAACATAGGGGTACAACTAGGCATGCCAGATGGCCGGGAAATTGTCCCGTGTCCAGTCTTTACCGTCCTGGATTCCAAACACTTAGAGGCTGTTTTTACAAACTTACTAGAGTCCTTTGAATAAAAGAAGCCCCCCAAACGCAGCACTGTAATCGTGAGACGGAATGTCGAAATATTTATTAGGAATATCGTAAAATTTTTGTACGTACTCAATGAATGTTAAAAACTCCTTAAAAATGGTAGAAAACAATATTACGGCCATGTTGATAGATGGCCATCTGACAAATTAGTTGTAGTAGTAGACGGCCATATCATAAGTCAGTATCTGGCAACGCTAGATGCAACCCAAGCGTCTAATCCCCCGGTGACGGAAAGCAATATATTCTCAATAGTTTATTTTTCGGGGCCTCTATAATACGATTTTTTTTTGATAATATCGTGAAAGAAAATCTGGGAATTCTGAAAATGTAATAAGACTATATTTTAATACGTACGTCTGTAAATAAAAGTATATTAATTTTTAACTTTATTTATTTTTAAATTTATTTTTTAAATTTAAACAATGGTTGACAGATCAAGGCGTCAAGATTTTGAAACCGTTGTTTGACCCGTACGTTGCAAAGAGATTTATGCGAATTACTTTTTTAGTAAATCGGTAACTATAGTAGGTAACTTCTGGTGGTCGTTCGTTACTAGGTGGAAGTTGTGAATGAATAACACGGTATAATTGACGTGAGTGTCAACGATGCGGCTGCCAACTCTTGTTTTCTTATGAATAGAGTGACCATATACGTGGAAACTCATTGTGAGTCAACGGTTACCATGCTGGACTGCCACGTAGATATCCCGGCATTAGTTTCCGTGGAGATATTATTGTTTAAAAATACGGGATCTTTTTTTTCACTTGGTTTGGGATCGATTCCCAGATAAGGCAAGCAACTTTTTAAGTCTTTGTATGCAGTATTACTTATTTCAGACAATAATATAAAAATAAAATTTGTGTTAAAAAATGTCTCCCTGAAGCAAAATACGCTATCTAATTATGCACATTTTGATTACAAAATTATTTAGCTGTGGAAGGAAACGTTCTTGTTTATTCATCGATTCATGTCTGTGGTGTTTTTGCAGTTTGTAATGGCAAAATAAGGCATTTTTCGCGTTTTTGACTGATATTCAACTACGATAACGACCGGGCGCATTCTGAAGCGTAGCAGCAGCAACTAAGCTTTTATAGCTTACACTGGGCACGCAAAGTAGATATACTTCGGTATCTATATAGATATATGTCTGTGATAAAAGTATTAAGTTAAAGGTAGGAAGATGGTCACCCTACACACGTATGTAAAAATGAGAAAAATCCAAGTCATTACATCGTCTGCTACGCTGTCACTGCTTGTCAGCGTTTAGAGGCCGCACGTAACATGCGCGCGCGCCGCGACCTGACACGCTTTGTTTATAGTTTAGTCTATCTTTTAGTTAATGGTGTATAGTTTGATAAATTAAAATTTTTATTGACGTGAATTCATGTTTGGTTGATATTGATTGAATTTTTTGTTAAAACAAACAACACGTACGTAGACTGATCTACCTATCTCACTGTACATTGTTTAGAGCAACTATGGCGAAAATTAATTACATCCACATGTAATAATTATACATCAAAAGTGTTTTATAACATGAAATAGTAATTATAATAATAAAATAAGACCTTTAAATATTAATAAATCCACTCATTAATGTGCGAAAATTTGAGGTAAATAATTTATTATAGGATAGGAATCAATAGTTGATAGACGTAAATATGACAGTGCAATTGTATTAATTAAATGTTTTGTGAAAGATAAAACTATATAACAATGAAAATAAAGTTTTAAAGGGACACGCAAAAAAAGATTGAACAGAAGAAGATACTGAATATTGCAGGCATTATTCACATATAATAATAATATAAGGACCATTTATTTAGGTGTTCATAATCTACCTCATTATCACTTTCCATCAGGTGGGATGCAAATGGGCGTTTTATAATGGGCGAACGGTTACCATGCTGGTCTGCCACGCAAAGGTCCCAAGTTCGATTCCCGCGCGGGGAGCAATATTTTCATAGGCCTACATTTATTTCTCTCGTGAGTTTGGGTGTAATTTGTGGTTGTCTATGTGACGTACGTACGTAATTTCTTGCTTGAACGTTGATTAACTTTGATGAGAGATCTAAACAATTCAACCTGAGCCACTGGAAGTTCCATGGATTGATAACTGTTTGATTAATAGACTTGGCTCTGAGGTTGTGCTCTGGGCACATTCCTTCAAAGAAGTTTGCCTTTTTGATGGGCACTACACCAACTCCTTATTGTAGCAATTGCGTCGTCATTGAAGACATTTACCACGTTTAGATGGAATGTGTTCGGACCGAGAGACTCAGGAGACAGTTGGGCAGTGTGGCCAACATACTCTTCAACTGCCTCCGTAGCCGAACGGTTACCATGCTGGTCTGCCACGCAAAGGTCCCGAGTTCGATTCCCGCGCGGGGAGCAATATTTTTATAGGCCTACATTTATTTCTCTCGTGAGTTTGGGTGTAATTTGTGGTTGTCTATGTGTGGTCCATAGCCTGGCGGCAGAAATAGGTAAGGTGGCAGTACTTCCTTTGGACGAAGAAACTCTACTGCTACTTAAAGGGTAGATATAATTATTAGGGGAATATCTTCGCTTTTGAAAACTGCGTATTTTTACATGTGAACAAATACTGAATAACGATAGTGTATTTAAAAGAAACGTAATTGTAAGTGAAGATATAATTATTTTATTTTATTTTTATTTTTTCGTACCTTTGTTTATGTGTGTGTGTGATACCCTAGTACGGGGTTATGAGTGTGTGCGTTATTATTATTATTCTTATTTCTTTGATGTTCTTTCTTTTAGAAAAAGAAAACATATTGCTCTGACTCTTCTCTCAGGACTCATAAAACATTTTTTTATTTATTAAGTTGTCAAATACTTCAACAGTAAAAATAGTGTGTACGCGTCAATTTCTAATACTATTGTTATTTGTTAAAAGTGTGTATTTTGTTGTAGTACACGTTATGTTTGCCTCTAAGTGTTTGAGACAATTACATCGCTTGCAAAGGTATGATAAGATATAATAAGTATTATTGTACACAGATGTTGGTAAACCTAATAAATAAATAAATATTGCCTTGAATAGCCCCAAATACATTCTAATAGCTGGAGCGTACATTTTTAAAATACTGAACCAATTCTTCATTCGAACTTCATTTTGACAAATTGTGTCATAATTTACATAAACACGAGCTAGAGCGTGTTTCTTTGATGTGAAATACTTGTATTAAATAAAAATGATCGTTAAACCCAATTTAGGACTTCCGCCGGTCGTTCAGAGCGTGGCATTCGTGACAGAGGGCTACGTTGACGCTACCTGAAGATTGACATAATTAATGTGCAGCATGTTTAAAACGATGAACATTAAATTGCATTAATAAGACATACGATGGCATCAGTTCGTTAGAAACTACTGAGATTTTTCAGATTTCAACCTAAAATCGTTACACACAGAGTCGAACACTTGGAATTAACACTGCGCCCGTCACCATGAAACACAAAATCGACAAGTCCACGTATTTGTAGTTAGTAGCAGTAGAGCTTCTTGTGCCTTACCTAACCTTTTTTTTTAACGGTGGAGAAATGTTTTATGCATACGACCGAACCTGAGACTCTCCTCCCCGAATGCGTCCGCGCGGACCCGCTCGCCTAGACCAAAACGAGCCCGCGCGGTACGCGATGGTCCTCCTCGGGCCAGCCTAGCTCCATCGATCGGCCCGTAGATTCTTCTTAGCCTCACCGTAGGATGAAATCGACCAGGGCTACCAGAGCCCCCCCGCCACGACAAGGCGGGAACCCATTCGGGGCGTACCTAAACCTGACCTTACCTATTTCTGCCGCCAAGCAATAATGTTAGCATTACTGTGTTCCGATTTCGAACGGTTAAGGCGTTTGTCCACTGCAACCCATTCGTATTCGTACCGAATCCGAGACTAGACAAATCTAGTAAACTCGGACCCACTTCGGATAAAATCCAGGGAGGTATCACCTTACCAAGGAGGTATATTGCCATTACGATAGTGTTGTAACTCAAAACATGTGAACTTCAAGATACCATTTCAGAAGGCCAAAATTAATTCTCTACATGTCAATAAAACCGTCCCGTTAAAATATTGTAAGAAACAATTGAAAGATATTTACTTGATTCAAAATGAGACAATCTTTTTGTAAGCTAGTTCTGAACAATACAAACAGTTCTTACACAAAACTATGAAATTATATTTTCCTTTTTATTTTCAAATATATTTCACAAACAAAAAAGTAAAAAAAAATATCTGCAACAAGCACATAGGAAAATTATTACGGTTCGCTAGTTCGTTCCGCGGCTTCGAATGCCGGATCGAAGGAAGTTTTTGTGTTTGACAATTAATAAACTCAAAAATTACATGTAAGAAATTGTTTAGATGACTGTAATAAACTTAAAATCTACACATAAATTTTAGTAATTTTTCACGGGAAGTTAGTAATTAGTTTTTCATCGATTCTGAAAAATAACACTTTTTCGTGTTAATACAGCATTTTATTAACAGTGTATAATTTGTTTAATGGAGTTAATATTTATATGAAAGCAATCTTCGACGTATGATCCCATGTTACTTTGCTGCATAAATTATTGTATGACATCATTAGACAGGAGTCCTTCCTGTCAAAATACGCGACATATGGCAAAACGATCATTGGACTTGTTCACGCATCAACTCTGGCCTCTCTTTAGATGAAAACTGTGAATTATACTCTACATCCTAAATATTAAAGTCCATTTCATTCCACGTCATCAATTTTGGTCACGTCTGAGAACTCTCATGCAAATTAAACTTTGAGCTTAAAGCTTTACAGTCGATTTCAGGTTTTTTGTCGTTCGGCAATTGTTTTCGATCATTACCCTTTGGGGCATTGTCTTGGTTGTCATTTTATTCAAAGATATTCTTTGGCGTATTGTGAAAGAAGTGCGTAGGTTCAAAATGATAACTTTGTTTCCTAACAGCACTTTGTCGACTTAAACAATTATGGTTTCGATGACAGATGATGTTAGATTAATTATGTGTCGTATAAAAACATTGTACTTACTTGTAATGGTAGCTTAGTGGGATAACGGTTTCTCTGTTAAGAGGTCAACGGTTCATAACCTTGTAGAGGCATGTGTGTGGATGTTTTACAGCAATACCTCTCGGTAATCGTGATGAATACTGCATGTCGAAGACAGTTCACAATTCTTGGAAACTA